>NW_019104045.1:126958-281289 GCF_001856785.1 Myzus persicae | reverse complement strand
TATTATTATTATTATTATTATATATGATTGACTATTTTTAAACGCAACTTAAATGTATATTAAATTTATTTTATGATTTTTACTAGACCCGGGAGAGTTTACATGTTCTCTTCAGGTAGTACTAAACTAGACCCGGGAGAGTTTACACGTTTTCGTCAGGTAGTACTGGAGTAGACCCGGGAGAGTTTACACGTTTTCGTCAGGTAGTACTGGAGTAGACCCGGGAGAGTTTACCATCGGGAGAGTTTACCATCGGGAGAGTTTACAATCGCCCGATTTTTGGTCGTAGCAAGAATTGGTTCTATTTTTTACTATTATAAAGTATTTTTTGGGAAATTACCTAAACCACGCTCGTGTGTTTTCTTATGACCTACACGAGCGTGTTGTGTAACACTCAAAAATCGTTTGGAGTCTCATAAATATTCCCACTATTTTTGGTTAGTTTAAAGTGTTTATTAAACAATGATTTTAAAAAATACTGTGCATTTTATACTTTACATCCTTCCCCCTCCCGACTTTTTAAGTGATTACAATTGTTACTATCAAATACCACCAAGTAAAGCATTATTTTTCTCCAAAACGTGATGACACATGAAAAATTAATAAAAATTGGGCAAGTGGGTAATCGTAGTTATTGAACAATTTGTACTATGGATAATAGTCCATAATAGGGATATGCTTATACAGTTCTACACACGGAATAAGAAAAATAACTAAATAAATCAAGAAGGATTTTACTTGATATTTACCTAGGTGTTTGACTAAATATATATAAAATTACGTAAATTATATTATGTGTATAGACTATAGATAACAACGTATTCTGTATAAGCATATCCTTCTTCCCTATTATAAACTATATTATCCTTAGCACAAGATGTGTAATAACTAGAAAACTGGGATTCCCATTTGAAAAAAAAAAGTTTGTATCGCCACCGGACACTCCTTAAGAGGCACAAAAATCTCAAGATTATGAAATTATGGTCTTTGAGTATATTTAAAGATTTCAAAAATCAGATATTGAAAAACTTCATTATTAAAGAATAAAAGGGGGTGAGCATACTTCTTGGATCACCCTGTATATAATATATTGCTTAGTATATTGTCAGGGCCGATATCACGGCTACGGGTACCGCCACCAGACCAGCCAACCTGTCTCCGGGACACCGTACATTCATAATACAATAAAATTATATTTATACATAACTGTGTTAATTCATTAATTGACCATCTCATAAACACCTAAAGAGTCATGTCAATAATAATTTATGATATATTTATGGTAGCATAGAGTAGCCGATTCAGAGTCTATTTCGACTCTATTTGAGCTATTTAAAAAAAATTAATATTACTGTAGATAAATACATTTTTACCCAGTCATAAACTTGAAAATGTTATACAAGATTCCTCATGAGTTTTTATAAGTGTAAATAAAAAAAAATTTACAGGATAGTCAAATTAAAATTTTAATGAGCGTTTTAAGTTAACATGTACATTTGATCTCGTAAATAAACAATATCTCATCGAACGATTTTCCTATTTTGTTGTAATTCAAAAACGAATAACCGTAAATACTAGAAATTTTCGCCAAATTTTTATTTTGTCATTTAAAAAATATACCGACTTTTGAGTTATTTATAGAAAGTTAAAATGTTAATTTTATTCTATAAATATCGTTAAAAAAAATTGTCTGCGTCAAAAAAAGCTTGAAAATTTAATGCAAAGTAGGTGCCTCATAAGTTGTTTAAATAGTAATTCGAAAATATTAAAGATACATTGGCACGATTTTTTTTTTATTAGCATTTAAAATTCAAATTACGTATTTAAGCAAATAATAACATTCAATAATACTTGAAACTTTTAAAATTCATTACTATTTATTATATGATTAATATTAAATTATGAATATGAAATTCATGTTTTTGGCAAAAATTAACTCAATCTTCTATATTATTAATAACTAAAATCTAATCTAAAATACTAAAATTAATTACTTAAATAGCAACATTATCATAAATATGCTTATAGGTAGTAATATAGGCCGTCTTCTGTTAGAATTCGCTTTCGTACACATTAATTTTATATCATCATTGATCCAATTTTAACATATCCATTACAGTGACCCAAACAACATCTAATGTACAGCCGAGCGCTGCCTACTTAGCAACCTTATTGCGATTAATACTTTTTCGAATTACAACACAAAGAATGTAAAATCATCATTTTATTTTTTTATTTATTTTTGTTATACCAGTAATAAAAACTATTTGAAGAATCTTGGATTACATTTTTAAGCTTTTTTACCAAGTGAAAAATACTTATTGACATTTATAGAAAAAAAACTTTTTCAAATATCTGTATAACTTACCTCAACCAAAGTCAAAATATTAAAAAAATTATACCATGTATAAAAAAAAAGTAGTACAAATATTTGGAGAAAAGTACTTACATACTTTACTACTTTAGGGTTTTTCATTTTTTAATTACAACAAAATAAGAACATCGATTAAATTACCACCTTTCATATATTATTTTGTTTTTCTTGATTAATTTGAAGAGTTCTGAGGGTTCTGAATTTCACCACAAAAAAGTACCAACTAGATACAATTTTCTATCAAAAACCACACTCAAAGTTGTAAATAAGAGCATTTTTTCTACCATAAAATGTGTTCAGTGTAAAAATACACAAAAAACACACACTTTATATACTAAAATTAAAACGCTATAGGTAAATCAAATACGGAAGTATATAACTATTTTTCTAGAAATAAATGTGGTAGCCATATAGGATCTTAGAAAAGGAGCCTTTATATTACGTGAAAATCTGATACAAATATCGATGTAGATAGGTACTAACATTTTAATTTACCTAAATATATTAAAAATAAATAAAATATATAACTATGATTCAGTCGTTTTTTTTTCTCGAAAAATGTTGTTTGGCCCCTTACCCGTCAACCACACTTCAGAATTCAGATACAACACTAAGCCAGTATAATATTATTCAAAAGATTAGCTTCAAATAACAATAGCCGTAAAATCGAATTAGTGCCAATATATCAATGTTAATTTTTTAATATAGGTACTTATTTATAGACCAACAAATATTCGAATCCTTGAATTTTAGAATTTTTTTAACTCCTAATTCACAAAGTGCGTAACTCATATCAAAAGATAATAATATATTGTATTTAATTAACTTAAAATTATTATGGTCCCCTATGAATTTTAAAAGACATGAGCTTATTCTTTAATTTATTCAATTTCACTAATTTCAGATTACTTTCCAGATATAGGTAAAAATGTTTTGATCTTTGAAAATGATTAACGACTTAAAGTTACAGTTACTATACTTCAATAAAAAAATAAAAATATATACCTTAGAAGCTCAAACAAAAGACAATATTTGTGCATTATGTAGTTTTATTACAACAATTCAGTATTATGATCTATAGAATTTTTTTAACTAGGAACAAATATTAGAACCGAATAGTTAGGTGTAACGGTACTAAATACAAAGGACTACCGGAAAGAAAACTAACCAACGCTCAACTGAAATATGTTCCTAGAATTAACAACGAAGACGATGTCATAATTTATAGGACACACAAAAAACAGAAGCGTTATAGGTACCTATTACCGGTACGCAAAACACAAGATATCGTTTTAAAATATAATATATACTATATTATATATATATATTTATTTATATATATTTATATATATATATTTATTTATATATATTTATATATATATATTTATTTATATATATTTTGACATTAACGTCCAACCTAACCTATTTTACACTGTTTTAATCCTAACTTATAAAAATATAAAAATCCACTAGTCGGTTCATTATGTAATGTATGTGTACTAATGCTTAAAAATAACTTTAATATTTAAAACTTAACAGATAACTTACCAATCACAACAGGCAAAGACTCCGGATTATACATTGATATTTTTTTTTTTAGATAATTAAATAATAGTTCTATAGATCTAAAGAAGTGCCCCGATTGGTTATTTTAGTATTTTAGTATTTTGATATTTGTGTAATATTACTATCTAATATCTATGTTTAAACATCATGTGTAAACGGTATATTGAATAAAAATTAGTTTCGACTAGTTAAATTTGTATTAGAATCACTATCCAATTATCTAACTTACAATATATCAACTCTAAATTATAAATATTAATATGTATATATTATTATAAATATAAATTTTAAACAAACGGAATTTACCTCCGTTTTCCACAGTTTTTGAACATACTTCAGTATCTATAAAGTCTGTATAATGGTATGTACATATCGCACCCCGGCGACTATAATGACACAAGTCAAAACCGGTATTTTTTCAGGAGAGATTTTTAAATTGGCTTGTAACTTATAATGTAAATAAAAAACTAACCAATCATTCAATAGTTTCCGAAACTGTTCTTATTTATTTTTTACATTTCATTAATATAACTGCAAATTTTTCGCAATTTATATCTAATTTTAATTCCTTAATTAGCCCACTAATTTCCCTCCTTACCGAGGTTGTTCATAAACAGCTCTCTCCTTAGCTAAATTTTTTCATTTTAAATATATCTAATACTTATCTCTCTATTACCTTTATTATTTAATCACACTGTATAATTTTATTACATAACACTGTCTGTTTTGCAAACTAATAACCTCCTATGATTTTATATTGTTGTCATGTTATACGTATAATCTTAAACTATTATGTTATCTACTTACTCCCAATATCTATTAATTGGTATATTAACTTTATTTTATTCGTATTATGTTATTACTATCCACATACTTTGTTATTATCTATATAACTCATATTTTATTTAATGTTGTAATCGTTGAACTGTAATAGTTTTAAGCTAAAAGTTCTAAAATAAAAAAAAAATAAAAAAAACTGCAAATTTAAAAACATAATTATTAAAATAAAAATTTTGAGTTGTGTCGGTTTGTGTAATTTGATTAAAAGTAATAATAATTCGCATCTCGGCGACTATAATGACACAAGTCAAAATATTACATTATATAGGTAGTTTAACAGTGAGTTATAAAATTCGTGGTATAGAGGTAGAATCAGATTTAGCCTATTATAATTATATTATAATGCCATACAGATTACCAATAGGGGCCTGGTATGGCTCGGAGGTTGGCCTCAGGCAGTATAACGTGTTCTGAGGTCAAGCATCGAATGGCGCCGATAGTTCATAGATGGGTGACTCAACTAAGAACTAACCACCCGGATTTTCAGTGACAAATCTTCGACCAAGTCCCGTTTTTCGTACCTTTGTAACGTTGTCCCCTGGGGTATCTTAGGAGCACTCAAATGAACCGTTTTTAGAAGGTAGATCAAGAATTACGAAAATCAAATTTGTGAGGGGGTTGACTACCAGAAATTACAAGGCTACAGAAATCCACATGACTCACACTAATGGCATCGAAAGATTTCTGCAGTTAAATGTGCCACTGAAAGATTATTTCTTAGGCATAAAAGTGTCCAACAGTCTTAAAATTGAAAATCGTTAACCAAAATTTAAGTGTTCAAATTAAAAATAATGTAATTAGAATAATAGATTTTTTAATGTCAGTAAGCTTCGACATTAGAAAACAATACTATTCAATTATTTTTAATTTGTACACATTTTTTTAATTATTTGTGTAGGTAGTAGGTTATATGTTTTTTCATTTTATTATTATTATGTAGGTACTTATACTTATGAAGAACAATTTATATACTATTTCTGACGTACGGTTGTTTTTTATTATTTTATACGTTTATCTAACTGACAAAGATAATTATTGACAATAGGTACATAGAAGATATACAGATTGCAGCTAAACTTGTATAGTATATATTTAGATAATAAGTAATAGGCCTTAAGCATTTTAAGATCTGATTTCAATTGCGAATAATCAAGGTCCGAAGATTCAGAATTTCAAAATATTCAAACTAAATGCACAGTTGTTTGGAGAGGGGGGAGTGAAATCGGGAAAAATGGACTGACCGATCTCATGTAGACATAACAACGAATTCAAATCAGTTTTAAAAAGTATTATCGCATTACTAAGTTTATCAGTATCACGGACAAAAGATTGGTATGTCTTGGCTAAAAGAACTGTCCGCTACCCTAAATCCCTTCATTGTCATTAACTAGCTTAAAAATTAAAATATCTTAGAAAATCGACATAAGTACAGAAACAATTTTTTACCCCCAATTTTGATCAAAGGTCGTCAATTCACTCTAGCCGGATTAACCTACAAGCAAATTAATCACTGCTTTAGGCCCTCGAAAAAATTCGGCCCGTCATTGATAGTAACACGTCGTAATTACGGAATTAAAATCTGTAGATTTGCACACTAAGTCGATGGTTAGACTAGACGCGGCATCAGCCCAATATTTTACCAAATTATTAGACCGTTTATTGAGAACAAAATTCGGCCGACATAAAAGGTCAGACTAAATCCAGATTTCAATAATTTTTACGTTAAAATAAAATTCAAAATGATCCATTTCAGCCACAATCAAATCATCACCAAGCAGGAACTTTAAGTAAAGTTCTCGGCCATTTAGAAACGGACATTATGGGTGAATTGTGGCATACTATCCACTAACCTTTTAATAATTGCAGTAAAAGTGTTCAAAATAGCGCAATTAATTTAATTGAAAGTCTTAAAATTGTCCTTCAAAATATTAGGTGCTAATGTGATGATTATGAAAAAAATGGTATGAAAAAGGCTAAAAATGAAGACTACAAATTGACTAGACACCGAAAAAAAATTAAAATAAATGAAAGTAGTTCTCATGAACTAAATGCAAAAGAGCCATTTAAAATAAACACTTTTTATGTAATAATTGATCAGCTTTATAGTGCTCTAGAACATAGAATTATCGCTTATACTTGTGTGAGAAATAATTTTAAGTTATTATCTAAAATTTCAATGGACAATTTGTTAATAAGGTATCCAAAAGATTTCCCCGACGATTAAACGAATGAGTTTAAACAGTTTTTAAGTTTTTCATCAACGGTTCTACTGAACCCAAATTCAATGTTGTATGTTTGTAAGGCGCCACGGAAACAACACATGCAAGTGTGGCATCTTAATATGACATTATGACTAAAAAATATAGTCATATTTTACTAATTTATCAGTTATCAATGTTTATATTCTCGTTTATATTTCTAGCAAAGAAGAATTAGGCAACATATCAAAAATTAAAATAATTATGAAGATAAAATTGAATTGTCGACTGTTAAAAATTGTCCATTTTCAATAATTACACATGATTTCAGTAACTCTTTGCCAAATATTAGTTTAAGGATTATGATTTTATTCTAACGTAGTACGCGTTGTATGTATTTAAGGAAAATAGAACGTACATAGCAAAATCAGTTTATAACAGACTTATAACCAAAAAATCGATTATAAAGAATTGTATATAGGTGTAATAAATATATTTAGTAGAAGCAAGTATATAATACTATTTTTCAGCAAAAATTGATTTTGAAAACGGTTTTTACTGGAGAAGAATACTAAGAATTTTTTGGAGAGAAAAAATTGAAAATGAAAAAGTATGATTTAGATCAGTGAGATTTATATATTAAAGCATAATCGAGAGCCCGCAATAAACATTTATTTCTTCAATCATTTTGAAAATAATATTTATTCAATAAATCAGCGTTTACATCTTTCTAATACCTAGTATTAAATACAGAATTACAGTTATATTATAAGAATTATGATAAATAGAAGAAATACATTTTGTCTTAATTGATTTTGTTTATTTAGGATTTAGTATTAAGATGAGTAAAATAATGTTAAAAAATAAAAGGTGTCTTGCCTTTGAACATTTAACGCATAAATATATGACTAGTCAGTAATTTGAGTTTGAGACCACTACTTTAGATGATGTCAACAGCAGTACACTATTTGTTTTATACCTCAGACCCACAAGCAACACAACTAATTTGAAAGCAGAACCAATCTTGTGTTAGCATTAATATTAGAATGAATTAATGAAAGAACCCATTATTAAACTTAGTTAAAGGTAAGAATATTATATAAGATACTTCATAGGATTTAATTAATATTTAAATTCTAAAGCAAGTTATGATTATTTTAAAATCATAATAGTTTTCATAGTTGTGACTAACTTTGAAATTAAAACATCAATAAACCCCATGAAGGTCCCTAGATAATATTCTAAACATTATGTTTTATAATAGGGAAATTCAAACAGATAACAACACAGAATTGGTTCTGCTGAATACATATTTGATATGTATGTGTTGTGAAGAGAAAACAAATAGTGTGCTATTATTCTCTTAAGAATTATTTTCGACTTAATAAAAATCAATATGGAAAATAATTAAGGGCATCGGATGAGGAATAACGTAAGGGACACTGCAAAAGAAAAAAAAAATAAGAAAAACAACTTCTAACGAGTAATGTAGCAGTAGTTACAGATGGAAACAAATAAAAGAAAATAAAAATAATTTATATAACTAATTTTATGATTGAAAAAAAATTTTTGAAAAAGGTAGTAAGCATTACCATTAACCAAGCATAACACATTATTCATTTGTACAGCTTCAAATGTTTCAATATGTCAATAAATTAATAGGTACCTACTTTATTAGCTTCTGACTTTTATAAATCAATACATAATTGATTGCATTTTTAAAAATAAAGTAAATATTTCACAAAGTAAAAAATGGAGATCACTAATGTAAGTACCTATCACTAATTTGAAACTTCCAATTTTTCAATTTAATAAACAAATACCTAGTCTTAATTCTTTCTTGGTAACTACATTAATTATATATTATTTTTAAAGTATCATTTAAAAATGTTACAATACTAATTAAAATGTACCTATTAAATACAATATTATCTTCAAATTATATGACAAATGTAAAGGTACTATTAGTAGTATGAGTTTAATAGATAAATTTAGATAGTATGTTAAGCATAAGTGAAAGGTGTAATTGTTGTTTAATAAATCACACAAAATAATTATATATTATACCTACATCAATAATTCATTTTGCAGATATTGATAAGATACATCATTAATAAATAACAATAATTAAATTAAACTAATTGATTACCATTACCAAGATGTTCACTATTTAAAATGGCATGTTTTGTTTAATTATAAATTTATTCAGAAATAGACAATTACCCACTGCATTGTATTATTAATTTTGATTACATTTAATATAATTACTACTGTTTATAATGAGTAGGTATCTAAATGTTCAAATCTCTATACCTAATGGCTGGGACAATTTTAAATTATTTGAATTGAAAATGTTGACTGAATCCTGAACAAATGCAACTGACATTAATAAATCACACAAAAGTAAACACTAAAAGCAACTAAGGTTTATTAATGTTTACCTTTATAGTTTTATATTAATCAAAATATGTGAAAATACCAAAAGCAAATGACACCCTGTACATTTTAGTAGGTAGGTAAACAAAATTTAATTCATGCATAACAAAAATATATGCTTTGTCAGTGATATAAAAATAAAATTATTCCCAAGTCATTACTCGTAATATATATGTCAAACGACGCAAAAAAAATTGTCGAGTACTAGTTATACGTAAATACGTAATAGGTAATTCTCAGAAAAAAAGACAAGATCGCATAATATTGAATATTTACATACTATATAGGTACATTTTTTGTACATACACATATACATTATCGCCGAGTATACTCGGTAGTGTGTATTAGAGCATTGGTGTATGGAAAAATTATACCAGTGAATACTTGGAATATTACTTACTCGGATATTACTGCAGGTGATGTGATGAAATCCTTTCGGGGACCGTAAACTAAACGGGCCCTTATACACATTATTATTATAATATAAATAAAAATATTATTTAGAGTGTGTGCGTATACTATAATAAACAAAATAATTAGATATAAATATTTAAATCAATTGGCGTAATGTAAACAGACGAATAATTTTTTAAAAAAAAAAACAAAAAAAAACAAAACAAACGTAAATTGCACTAAGATGAAAACAAAAACAAAACAGTCGGACCGCCCCGGACCGTGAAGCGTTATCACGTATTTGTAATTTTGTTCCGAATAAATTCGTGCCGTGATTGCGGCGGACGGTGGTGTGTGTACGCGCGCGATTGCACACGTACGAACGCGGGTCGACACTCGACCGAGTCGACCGCCTTGGAAGGAGGCCACCACCCGGCGGGGGTACTCGGCACCGGACGACGACGAAAATCCATTCTCCCGCACCACCACTCGTTAGCCCATCATGGGGCACCGGTGCTGCCAACCTGCTGGGCGCCGGGACATTCGCGGTCGCGCAGTTTGCTAGACGTACCGACGAATGGTAATGCACTTCAAAAACACAAATTCGTTATTAAACGCGATCTAGATACTAGCGCTCCAACACTTGTAAACGCAGTTAAATGTTAATGTGTTACGGTCGTCGCGATTGCATTTTACTCCTTCGACCGTATTTTAACGATAAACAATTTTAGATTAATTATTTTTTTTGCATTTCCCGTCGCCATTGTCTCGTGCGCGTATTCGTCCGGTGTACCGAAGTGAACGTCCGGTCCGGTTGTCATCGCAGTTTACTGCGCGCCATTTGTCTCGCTTTGTGCGTTGACGACGTAGAAAGTAGTTGCATGGTGAACCCTTTGATATTTGTCTTGTACTGTTGATCCCACCAAAAAATTAAATTTTGTGTATGTCCTGGCTTCAGATTGATTAACCCGGATTGGCCTTGCTGTAGGTACGTCGTGACTCGTAATGTTAACGTAGAGGGTCGTTCGTACGCAGACCTTTCTTTAGCTCAGTACTGTTAGTTCTTATACTAACCATCGCAATGCCAAGCATCGGTGTTAACCTACGAGTGACCGGTTACTGCAACCAGGGCGGTAGAAAGTACATGGAAGATATGTTTTCGGTGGCCTACCAGCAGACACCGGACATGAAAGACTTGGAGTACGCCTTCTTTGGCATATTTGACGGACATGGTGGTTCGGAAGCAGCTGCATATGCCAAAGATCATTTGCTCGACACCATCATCAAAGATGATGCATTCTGGTCAAAAAATGATGAAGACGTATTAAGGGCTATCCGTAATGGTTACGTAAATACTCATATTGAAATGTGGAAAAACTTAGGTACATACATTGCATGCATTTACTTATTATAGAATAACACACAAATAATATATTTAATTGTTTAGAAAATTGGCCGAGAACTCCATCTGGTTTACCTAACACATCGGGTACCACAGCAAGCATAGCATTTATAATGAGAGGAAAAATATATACTGGTCACGTTGGTGATAGTTGTATAGTACTTGGATATCAAGATGAAGGTAATAGTTTTTATATACTTTGCTTGACAATTGTTTTTCTTAATTATTTACACTTTTATATTTTCCTGTCGTAGAAAACGGAGAGTGGAAAGCTAAACCATTAACACGAGACCATAAACCAGAATCATTTGAAGAAAAAATAAGAATAGAAGAGTGTGGAGGCAAAGTTATTAATAAATCTGGTGTTCCTAGAGTAGTATGGAATAGGCCTCGCATTGGTCATAAAGGTCCTGTACGCCGTTCAACTACAATCGATGAAATACCGTTCCTAGCGGTAGCACGTGCTCTTGGTGATTTTTGGAGTTACAATTCTGAGCATAATAAATTTGTTGTATCTCCTGAACCAGATGTTGAAGTTTTCGATGTAGATCCTTCTAAACATCGTTGTTTGATATTTGGCACTGATGGCTTATGGAATGTTCTTTCGGCAGATGTAGCAATTTCAAATGTATATGGAACGGAAAAACATAATATTGAAATGAAATCTTTAGAAGTAAGATAAATGATAGTATATATTTTGTAAATAAATTTAATTTCTTTAATTGTAATTTTTTTCAGAAAGTAGATTGGTTAAATCCATCAAAAAATCTTGTTGACAAAGCAATTTTACAATGGAATAAAGTAAGATTGAGGGCTGACAATACCACAGTTATTACGTTAATGTTAGATCCACCTGGTCCACCTGCTCCACAAGTGCTATTAAAACATAAAATGCAGACTGGTAATATGAAATGTGAAGATAAAAATAGTTGCAAATGTGTTGACGGAGATCCACAAGTTCAAAGATTTGGTAGAGGTTCAAGTGGTGGATATGCCATATTTACTAGATATCCTACAGATCATCATCTAAGAGCATCAAGTGCTCTTCCCAGCACTTCAAAACCGTAAGTGACTTAATATTTTACTTTAATACATTTTTGTGTTACCGTTTTTATTTATTTTTTGTGTAGATATCCTAATACTCCTATAGAAACACCACCTTTAAAAACAAATAAAGTACTCAGAACATCTGCAAAAATTAATAATAATAATAATAACAACAACAATAATAGTACTAGTAAAAAGGATAGTCAACCAGCAGAAAAAAGGTGTACACTGACAAGCAGCGGAAGAATTGTCAAAAAACAAAAATTAAATGAAAAGTCTACAATTAATGATGAGACTTCAAAATTAGGAAATAGTGATTCTGAAAATGAGCAAATGCCACGTGAACCTTGGCTGTTGTCTCCTACTAAATCAATTAAACCCGAAGAGACTAAAGTGGGTGTAGTATTAAGAAGTTCTGGAAAAATCCAGAAGGTATGGAAATGTAATGACACCAAAGAAGATTCTACTCCAACTAAAATTACAACATTATCAAAAATTAAGACACCTTTGACAGAACCAATGACTAGAATATTAAGGTCACACAAAAAGAAAGATAGCAGAAGATTCAAAAAAGTTGCATCTAGATCATCTTGGCCTGCCGGCATGGTAACTCGTAGTCATAGGAGAAGCGTTAAATGTTAATTATATATTTTTTCCTTCTGTTAATTTTAATTAATTTTACCACAAACTACCAAAATCATTCAATATGTTAATATTTTGTAGTATTGTTTTTATTGTATGTCCGTTTGACATAGTTTTGCTTATAACACAGAAATTATTGTTGTGTTTTTCCTTTTCTTATTTGTTTTACCTAACAAACAGAAATATTTTAATTTTTTCAAATTCAAACAAATATAATCTATTATGTATTTTTTTCTACTAATTTAAAAAAGCTTTTTAACAAATTATAATTTGTAATTATTTGTTCAGTTCATTAGTTATGCTATTGATTAATTGTACATTTTATAAAATCGACCCATTTTATTATGTCATTTTTTCTCTTTTAGAAAAATTGTTAAATGACAATATTATAAAATTTAATTAATAGTTATGTATAAAACAATTATATTTTTTTAATTGTAAACATTGTGTTAAAAACATATTATCTTTATAATTATTCACAGGATGTGAAATGTAAATGTTTGTTGAAACTATTAAGAGTAAAATATTAAATCATACATATTTATATTAAATGTTACAATTTTTTTTGTTAGAGACTTATCTAAAATCATGGCTTTGTGTCTGGCTTGTACAAATAATATTGATAATATGATTTATTTTAATGATAACGTATGCCACGCCCCCCTGGAGTCTATGTCCAAGGCTTTAAGTCAACCGATTCGAATTTCGAACAAACCACACGACTGTTTGCAGTCAATTTCACGAAATATGGCTCTCGACGGGAACATTTTCACGTGGAGCTAAAACATATTGTTTCAAGGAAAGCGCGGATAAATTAAATACAATATTTCCTGAAACAAATTATCAACAATTCTACTTATTTACTATCACGATTGTTAATTATTTTGCGAATACGAATACAATTGTGAATTTTACATTAAAAAAAATAAAACATTGAACAAATTCAATTTTTTTTAATACCCGTCATTCTTGTCACTATTCTGTCATAGAACAATGTCGGTACTAACCATAGACATATAATATTCTATTATGTGTCTATGCTACTAACTTCTAATGAGTAATGATCGTTGTACATTTTTAATTGTGGGGCCCATTATCTTCTTGAAGAATGAATAAAATTAAAAATAATTTATTCTAAAATTTCATCCCATAAACCTTTTAAAAAATCATCTTAAAATTGTTCGCAATGAGCAACACATTTCTTCCAGTTATTCACAGTCATGAATTCTAACGTTTCATTCGTGTGGCGAATAGTCAGGACTCTTTCAAAAAGCTATTTTTGAACGTTCATTTACCCTTGGATAGATTATTGGTAAACTTTATGGTACGGGGAATTTTCCATCACGATTTTGGATTGTTATTCCAAATGTTATAATATATTTAGTACAAGCTAGTATTTGAAAATAAAGAAGAATTATTTTGGGAATACTAAATTTTCACCTAAAAACTTATTTAAGTAGATAACCGGCCGAGGATCGTTTTTTTAACGAAGATTAACCGATGTACACAAAAATGTTACTCTTAGAACAACAGCCACAAATATCATTAAGCTCTCATTGAATTGTCATAAACATGAATGATTCTTCTTACAAAATACTATTTTTATATTTCTCCATGATACCCAAGCCCGTACCCACAAGAGATTAAGATCAAAAGTGAGCCCCTGTAGGATAGTAAGTTTCCTATGATACACGGATAATGGATGAACATATTATTTATATTTGGCCTCGGGGGGCCGGGGCCAAAATTTTCTTAATCTGGGCTTGGTGATACACTGATACCCACTTCAAAATTACAAAACATACTAGTATCCACGGTCCCAAGATATTATCTAAAGCCATGTATACCTTATCGTATTTTGATAACCGTTTACAATCAATGCTACTTCACGGAAAGTGAAAAAGGAAAGTGAATAGTTTTATTACTCTATGGTGAAAACTGAATAGATTAAATGCTATAATCAATGCTGCTATCACCTTCAGTTAATACCTATTCGGTTTTAGACTTTTAGTCTTTGCAGCGTAAGTAATGTGCTTATGACTGCTTTGCTTAACCGTGGTTTAATAGTTAATAGTTACTAGTTTAAAGGGGCCAAATGCCTACACAACTTTTCTCTGAAAACTTCATATTCTTAATTTTTTCAGTTATTTATTTATGTTAACCTATTTTTAATTCTCTAGTCACTCGATTTTATTAATGTGCCTTAAATTGTCAAGATGGAACATATAAAAACTCCAAAAGTAATTTATTTAATTCCTAGTCACGTCCTTTTAATTATAAACTATAAACATTGAAAATATACTTAAGAGTTGGGTATTTTGTCGGGTGCTTGTGGCTGAGGTTAACACATTATGCATGTGTGCTAGATACCTAGATTCCTTCTTAAATTATCCTGATCTACACAATCCCTAACCTACCCACCTGTAGTGTTTAATTATTCTACCCGGAGAGGTTATGGCAAGTGGTTTGTATTCTGTAGTTATTATAGTAGATCTAACCCAGGTTGTTGTGCATGCTTTTGTAGGACACGCAGTGAGTTGTGTGTATAAATCTGTAACACATGCAGTTGTATGGCCGAAAAAGACAGGTTCGTGTCACCGGCTGGCTTCCGTCTGTATCGTTTGTCATCGGCTCCCGGATCGTACTCTCTGTTCTGCCGCTTGAGGTCGTGGCTACAGCGTGAAGCTGCCATGGCCAAAGTGGCCAGGCAACAGCAACAGGACGGTTCGGTCATTAAAAAGGTACACCGTGTTATTCAGTCTTAAAAGAATGCTGATTAATAATTAAAATTATTATAATAATTAATAAGTATAAAAATAATTACATTAAATAAGACTTAAAATAATTTATTCAGCTATTGACTTTTAAAATCTATCAAAAGATAATTCATTTGTCAGCTATCAATTAATAATATTTTATCTACACACTCTTAATATTAATTTCGTCTAAAAAATAAATGTACCCATGTACTTACATAGATATTTGTATAATTTCAAATACAGAAATATAGTATCAAAGACTAAGTTATCATAATTATTCTCTTAATTATTAGTATTACAAAGATAACATTAAAGGGAAAATAATATATAATTTATATTATAGAACATTTCTAAAATATTTTTATTTTAAACTTATTAAACATATAAGTTTCAAATTACCAAGTTTTCACCAGTGGCGCCTGTCCTATGTCCAAGTGTGTGACTAAAACACTCGTCTTAAGTGGGTGGTACATATAAGCTTGTATTATTGGGCTATTTTTTTAAGTTTAGTCTTTTAAGCTAATAATTTAACCCTTTCACTATTTTAGAGATACTATTACATTCCTGTATTTTATAATATCATCATTTGCCAGTAACCGTACAATTTTAGGAAACCCTTGCTCTAAATTTTTTAAAAATGAATAGTTAGATCATATTATAGCTCTTAAAATTGGGATTAAAACATATTTTATTTTATGAAGCATACACAGGTTGCAGAGCATAAATAGAGTAGCAGTGAAAAGGTTTATGAACATAACTTTCAAAGCAAATACAGAAAGTATTATATTATAATTACGAAGAGCACATTCCTATCTAAAACTTTAAAATATTTTTTCATTTTGATTAGAAAATAATAATTATTATTTTTATGGTTTTTAAATTAATTTTTTGTTAGATTTATTTAGGTTCAGCTAAACATTTATACATTATACTTGAACAAATCCAAGGTTTATATTTTTTGTTTATTTGTGTATCCAATTTAATTAGTACCTATAATTAATAAATATATGAATATATTAATTGAGAAGTTTGGGGGGCCTCCACTCAGGTCTGTAAAGATTTTGCAACATAACTTGGAATGAACCTCGGCACCACTGGATTCTACTGTACTTCATGTACATTGCGATAATTTTCATATCAATTTTTTTAAAACAAAACATTCATTAGATTAGTTTTTGAATTGTTAAAAGTAAGCAACACAATATAAATAAATAATTTTGAAATCCATTAATATAAAAATTCACCCTATAATTGCATGGTTTTGCATATGTCATATATGCATGAAATTACTACCCCTTATCCACTTATTATGTATTCACATATATATTTAAAAAACAATTTGTCATAAGTTATATTTTAAACAATATTACATTTAGGTGCCATGTTTTAATTATTTCTTTTGTTAAACCTAGTTCTCATGTACTTTATAATATTAATTTAACTCTTATTGCTCACGAATACAATCAGCAGAATAATATTTCTTTATAGCTAAAGTTTTACGTATAATTTATGGATAGTCATTTTGAAAATATCTAATACATACTATATTATATATATTATAAATTAGTGGCACCTTGACTTTGAAGGGCAGTTGCCCCGATAATTTTAAAGGGGTGTGTTGGGTGGGTGGGTGAGCACCTACTAGATTTAGTGAGAAATTGAAGTATTAGACTACTTCATCTGAATATATGATATACAAATACCTAAAAATAATTAAAGTTAATAATTTATTAATTATAATAATAACTTCAATAAAAAAAGTATTATATTAAGAAGTCTTGGGGTGGTTATATCTTTCAAAAACAATTGCCTGATAAAATATATATTTACTTCACTATGCCACTGATATAGATATAATTCTGTAATGACTAAAATGTTTCATCTTAATTTTAATATTAAGTTAAGTGAGGAATATATATATTTTAGAATGATTTGTTTATGTCCCTGTATTTTTTATGATAATATGAGTAATCCAAAACAACAATAATTATGGATCGAATTTTGAGTTGAGATCGTACATTAAAAAACCATTATTATTTTGCTCTGAGGTGAGCAAAAGTGAATGTGGTGTCCAACATTTGGTTCCTGTTTTTTGTTTTGCTAATTTTTTTAAGTAAAACCTCCTAAATATATAATAATTGACAGAATGTGTATATTAAAAATTTTAATAACACTAATAACATCTATTAATCACTAAAACGTGTAAAGATATTTATTAATTGGATGGTTTGTAAAATATTTTAATCCTATATAAAGGTACCATTGCATCAATATAATGTGAATATAGTGAATATATGCCACAAAGTACAAAATATAATCAATATTGTTACGATTAATATTATTAAACAGTCTATTAACATTAACATAAGTTGAGTTAAGAAAAAAATGTATATATTTAACAGCTTATTCAAATGTGATAAGGCAATTTTTAATTAATTATGTCTTGTTTAATATTGTTTAATAAATTAACTCAAATTAAAAAATTGTATAGGAATAAGACAAAATTAATTAACGAAACACAACTAATAAAAAAAAAAATTATCAACATGTTTATGTATACCTGTTCTATTGAAATAAATATTTTAAAAATAGTTTAAAACAACCCTTACTTTCTAATTTCTTAAAAATAAAAAGAATAACAGACGCATATTATACACATCTCCAAAAATGTCTGTGATCGTTCTAACATCCTCACAAGAAAACTAACATGATTAATCCAAGGCAAAATATTGAAAAAATATCTAGTTATAACCTACTTATTGAATAGTTCTCAAAAATTAACCATTAATAGAGTGAAATGAGAGTCAACAAGAAAGGGGGCCTCTTGGTCCACTCAAGACTTGTTTGTCATTATTTCATATTATGTTTGAAGCTTAATACACATTATGATTGTTTGCGTAATACTTATGTAGTGTACTAGAAATATTACTAAATTATTTATGTTCAAAATGTGCAAAATTCAAATTAGAAATTCACACACTAAAAAGTAATTTAGCCACTCTAAATAAAATTGCTCTCAATAACTATTGGGATTCTACAAAAATATTTAGTACTAATTCAAAAAAATAAGTTAGTAGTAGTCATCATTTTAACTTTTAAGATAAAACATTATATGCTTTTTAAAAATATGAAATGCATGGTGTAAAATTTGAGATTAGAAAAAATCATATGTTTTCAATAACTTTGTGTATTTATAAAGATCTAATGTGGTTCACTTTGGAATATTCAAGATGGTATTTTGCTTTGTGACTAATAACATAATCATTTTTGGCTTAGGTATTGACATTTTTTAGATATAATTTAATGTATAAATTCAAATTAACTAATTTATGTTACACATAGGCCATAGCTGCCCTTCATAAATAAAAGCTTAAGTAGCTCACAATTTAAAATGCTATTTACTTATGCTTATATTTAAGTCACATAAAGTATTAATTATTATCTATTAAATCTGAATTATTTGATTTTAAAATGTATACTTATCTTAATTTCAGATAGAAAATGTACGAATGTTAGACCGATATAATTCCAAAAAAACATCAGCTGGTACATTATATTTAACAGCTACCCATTTAATATTTTTCGATACTGAAAATAATAAAGAATCTTGGGTGCTACTAATGCATATAGGCAATGTCGAAAAATTGCCTATTACAACTACTGGTTGTCCAATTCTAATACGATGCAAAACATTCCTATCAGTCACATTTGTCATACCAAAAGAAAGAGATTCCCACAATATATTCACGTCATTGCTTGTTCTCTGCCAACCTGGTTTGTATTTAAATTGCTATTTAATTTATAAATATGCATTGGTCTAAAGATAATGAAATGTTATTAAACATTTTCAGCAAAAATCGAAGATGTTTACTGTTTTTTATATAAATCTAATTCTGATAAGATATCAAAAAGTGCTGGTTGGGATAGCTTTAATCTGGAAAAAGAATACCAAAGAATGAATGTACCTAATGAAGCTTGGAGTCTTACTACATTAAATCAAGACTATCAGGTAGATATCTTAAATTAATTGTATTTTTATATTCCTAATATGTATACGATACTTGATAATAAGCTCATACAATTAAAACATTATTGCAGTTGTGTGATACTTACCCAAAGTTCCTTTTTGTACCATCGTCTGTGAGTACATCCATTTTAGTGGGTAGTTCAAAGTTTCGTAGCAAGGAACGGTTACCAGTACTTACTTACTTACACACAAATAAGGTATTACTTAAATCATATTTTTTGTGTCTTGAAGTGTACATTTTTTCACTTTTAGGCATCTATTTGCCGCTGTGCACAACCATTATCTGGATTTAATGCCAGATGTATGGAAGATGAGCAACTTCTCACATGTATACTTTACACAAACCCGGGTAGCGAGTACATGCATGTTGTTGATACCAGACCAAAGGTAATTTTATTGGCAAAATAACTAAATAAGATTTATTATTGGATATTATGTGTACATTTTTAGATTAATGCCATGGCAAATCGAGCAACAGGGAAAGGTTATGAAAATGAAAACTTTTATGATAGTATTAAATTTAATTTCTTAGGTATAGAAAATATTCATGTGATGAGAAATAGCTTGTCCAAAGTTGTAGATTGTGAGTACTATTGTAATACAAATTATAACTTAATAAATAACACTTACTTATCTTTTTGATTTAAATATTAATATTTTTTACTAGTATGTGAACAACGAAATCTATCTATGTCACAATTTATTGGAGGATTAGACAGTAGTGGTTGGTTACGGCATATTAAAACTATTCTTGATACATCAGCATTTATATGCCAAGCAGTTAATAGTGGAAAGTCTGTTGTAGTCCATTGTTCAGATGGATGGGATCGAACAGCTCAAGTCTGTTCACTGGCTTCTCTAATGTTAGATCCATATTATCGCACACTCCAAGGATTCCAGGTTATTTAAAATATTTTACTCAAAAGTTGAAACTATATTATAATTTTTAATTTAATTAAATACTAGGCGCTCATTGAAAAAGATTGGTTAGCATTCGGTCACAAATTTAGTGATCGGTGTGGCCATATAGCTGGTGACTCTAAAGAAGTCTCTCCAGTATTTACACAATTTATAGAAGCAACGTGGCAGCTCACAATGATTCAACCTACTTCATTTGAATTCAATGAGAGATTTTTATTAATTTTACATGACCATGTAACATCCTGTCAGTATGGGACTTTTATTGGAAATTGTGAAAAAGAACGTGTCGATCTCAAGTAATTATATTACTCCCATTTCATAAAGTTAGTTCAATAATTTATTTTTAAATAATTATTTAGACTCAAGGATCGTACATTTTCTTTTTGGGGTTATGTTGAAGAACATAAAAAAGAATTTTTAAATCCCCTTTATAGTGCTCAAACAGAAACTATGAGCCCTGATTTATCACCACAAAATATAAGATTTTGGCGAGGAATGTATTGTCGATTTGAAAATGGAGTCCATCCACGTGAGCACGTATACGACATTTTACTAGCGACTAGTGAACAAACAAAATCCATTGATGATCACGTAAAATTCCTACAAAAAAGATTATCATACTTTAAACGTAAAATAACTGATGGTGCAGACATGGTCAAAAACAGTCTGTTCTCAAAAGAAATATGTGTAGAGCCTATGAGCTATAACAAAGAAGACAATATTATACAATCTATGAATGATGCATTTGATAATTTAACTGTAATGGAGCCAAAATTAGATGAAGCCCATAAGGTGGCTATTGAATGGAAGAGCTTAAGAGAAGCAGTTTCTTGTGAATGTTCCACTGATTCTTCTACAAAAAAAGTAATACATTATTTTTATAATATTAATTATTTAATTTTTTTGAAAATTATCTTATTACAATAACAATTAGTAACCCAAGGTGGGGACAGAACCATTAGCACATAAGTAGTGTGTTGAGATTATGAACACAAATGGATAGTGGTAATATTGATGTATTATCTATATGTGTGTTACTAACATGTAAGACACCTATCTCTTGGACCTCAATACATGACAAAAAAAAACATGTTCCAAGAGAAGACTGTCTTATGTGGTTGTTGTGTTCCTACTACAGTAATATTTGTAAACATTACCATTTAATTTATTTTATTATGCCTTATTTTTTATATATTTTATCACTATTTATAATCATTACTGATAATTAATAACTATTATTATATTTTAATTATTACACAAAGGCATTCAATGCATTAGTGTATTAAGAGGAGGGATAACCCCCCACTAAAAAAAAAAAAGGTTCATGATGAATTAATTTCTTTTGAGTTGTTCTTTTAGTCAATAATAACCCCCGATTAAAACCCCCTGAAATAAATTTTTTAGTATGCCACCACAGAATAAGACAATGCCATGTGATGTATCTTGTTTCCCAGTTACAATGATTTGCACTTTTTTATTTTCTGGAAAATTACTATTCTAAATAAATTCACTGCACATATTATACATTTTTTAACTATATTTTATTATAAATTACAATAATTAAATATTTATATTTATACTTTATATTTAGTATCACTGTTGGAAATGTGGAAATGTGTTTTGCACTCGTTGTATAGATATGAATGTTTCATTACCTGGGCACCTTAGTCAAGATCCTGTGCCTGTATGTCACGGATGTCGTAAAATTGTTTCAAGATCATCGACAGAATCTTCTTAAGTTCATTGTGTTATTATTAAACTAATTATTAGTTCATTTTACTAACATTAAGACCAGTTACAATATTTATACTTAAATCTGTAAATATAAACCTATTCTAGTTATAAATTAATTATTTTATGAACATATAGCCTAAATTATCTCATAGGTTCCCAATTTTTTAATAGCGCAATACTTTCTATACCACACCGATTAATATATAATTTAAATAAGCTAAAATTTTGACTTGTTAACTTTTGTTATTTTCTTTAGCAAATTGAGAAAAATATTGGCACAAAATGAATAATAGATTATATTATGTATTAAAACTTTTAATTTAATAGTTATTTTATTTTAATCATACTATTTATCAAACTTTAAATAATTTGATTAGGTATTATATAATTATATAATTATATTGATATAAAGCGAAATCAATAATATTTTAATTTAAAAATAAAAATAAATATATTTAGTGTTTACTCACTACATGCATACATAAATATAAAACAATACTGAATGATAATATTATAATTATCTATGCTTTATACCTAATAATTCAGTTTTAGATATTCCATAAAATAAAACCATACAACTATATTAACATAAAATTTGAGTAAAACAGTAATGTGTTGTTACACATTACAATTCAAAATTAGCAAAACTTAATTATACTACACTTTAAATTTAAATTTAAATCTCAAACTTGTTTGAAAATATAATGGTTTGTTTAAACCCGAGATAATTAATTGGTAAACCATTTTAATTAAGTTTGTTTTATATTTATATTGACCACAAAAAGTGTAGATTTAATAAATACTAAAATAATTACAATTTTACGTACACTATTAAGTATTGATACATAGTACATAATATAGATAAAGTGCCTTTTAATTTTTCGTGTTGAAAATTTGGATCAAACTTATACGATTGAAAAGTGATATATTAAGTAGGTATATACCTACAAATAATGAAGTTCTAGTTTTTAAATTAAATAAAAATGTAAGTTTTAATAATGTAATTCCATTTCCTATACCATATTACTATATATATATATTACATTATTATAAACAAAGATATTGATTCTAGAACAATTATAAAAGTTTTTTTTAATGTTTTACTAAGCAATGTCTTCAACATATTATATGTGTATAACTGAATAAGAAATGCAACACTACATGTGTTGCCTTCGTCTTATAAGTTTATTGCATACCAACATTTTTATAAAAATATAAAATATACTATTGAAAACCATATTGATCATATTTTTTAAAACCTTGCATAATATCCCAGTTGTTTTAATATGTATGTCTAATCTGTAACAGTAGCAGATCCAAGGGGGGGAGGAATTTATATTCAAATGTATTACATTGTAATGTAATGTACATTGTGACTTGTGAGGAATGCTAGTTATATTCAGCATTACATATCG
Source organism: Myzus persicae (assembly GCF_001856785.1). Taxonomy (NCBI): domain Eukaryota; kingdom Metazoa; phylum Arthropoda; class Insecta; order Hemiptera; family Aphididae; genus Myzus; species Myzus persicae. Next base: position 257,535 of record NW_019104045.1, on the reverse strand, counting down.
TTATAACAATAATAACGTTTCCATTATCTAAAAGAATGGTGATATTAAAAAGTATGTTATTAAATATGAATAGTATCTGTTGGATACATTTTAATTCCCCTCCCCCCCCCCCCATCTATCCTTGATACATTTCTGGATCCGCCTCTGATCTGTAATCTATGTATTTGCAGATTTTATACATGTTGTGCTATCACAGACTTGGAAATTGTACACATTTCAACATTGACTTTCGAATTCAAGAAATTAACGTTTTCTAATGGGTTAGGTTGAAGGAGCACCAATCAGCCTCAGTTCTCAATTCTTGAATTACAAAACATTTCCGGATTACCTGTATACCCTATAATAGTTGAACAGAAGTAACAGAATGCGCTGTCGTTATTGTCTTGGACCTCACCATATCCGTTAAACCCGCAATACTCATTAATTATAATAATGATCTAAGCTTATAAGTCAGTATATTTTTGAGTTTTGAGAAATTTTTTATAAGATATTTTTTTAAGATTTTAACATGAAATGTAGCTAATTTTTTGATTTTGATAATATAATTCCCTTAACATATGAAAACTGTCAAATGATATAAATTACCAAATACTTCGTACACTTTGAGCTTATTATAGAAATATAGACATTAAAAATATGTTATTGGGTAAAATGGCTTAAAAATTGAAAACAAGATCCCTCATTAGTTGTTCTTGTAACAATTAAAAAATGTGTAAAATTAAGTTGTTTAATTTTAGATTCTGAATGTATTGTTTTGACAATGAATGAAGTGTGTTTTTTTTCTGTCATAAATTTTTGGGGTACCTAGTGAAAATGCTCTGATTTATGACTTCAGCTTGAAGATACTTTCTTACTAGAAAGTGAATCTAGTTGGTACGTCCTGGAGGGACAAAATTGAAATTACGCAGTAGTTTTCGAAAGCGTAAAGAAAAACAAAACCAAAAAAAGGTGTAGGTACAAGTGGTTTGCTGACGTCTTGCTCTACAGAAGTTGTCGAGTATAACACTGTAATATATGTGTTAAATTTGAATGCAATGATAAATCATTGAGTACGAAAAACGATTCTGAGCCGATAAAGGTAGACTGCAACTTGGAAATCTTCTATTAAAACTTCTTATCTTAACAAATAACAATGAAAGGGAAAACTTTAACTGAAAAATAATGTTCAAATTTTCGTGGTTTTGATGAATTTTATCAAAATTCAAATTTGCATGCTTATAAAAAATAGTCGTGTCTGCATGTAAGTACTTAATACCTATATTTAATATTTTTGAACTATTATTAAAGCATCTTACGAGGACACCTGCGTTAAATTTTTAAGCTTTTTTGGAAAAAGTAAAAAAAAATTTAATGACAAAAATTTAAAAAAGAATTTACAAAATTATTGAATTTCTCATGTTATAAATTGCTCAAAAAATATTGGTGTATACTTGGTGAATATTTTCACTCGTTTAGGTTATCAAACAAATAAAATTTGATTCCTTTTGAACTATTTATGGCAGTGAGAAATTTTCGAATTTAGTAAATTTGCTTTTAATATTATTATTGATAAAAAAATATTCCCTTGAAAATGTAATGCAAGATTTTTCGTTAGTTCATTGATAGCAGTTCAAAAATATTGAAGATGCATTGACATAATCATTTTTTATATGCATTTAAGGAGGTCCGTTACGTTAGCACCACCATACTCGAAAATCCCAAAACAAATTTTGCCAACGATTGTTATTCCATTTGTACATATTTGTACACTCCTCCGAACGACCCTAAAAATATAAATCAATAACTATTAATAAATAACAATTATTTTATAATAATATAAAATTAAAAATATTTTTAATTCGTATTTGAATACCCAGCCAACAAATTGTCTGAGTTCAAGTACAAATTCTTTAAAAAGTATTTATAGAGACTTTAAAATACTTTCAAATTGTGGATAACATATTTTTACCTTATAAATTAACTGAACCGACTTTCATGCCTTACTTTAATTTTATATGGTATACGTCTTACACCGCATAATTTGTTGGAACTTTAAAATACTCAACTGTTTTCTTTGTGGGAGTTCTTTATTTTCAGTTAACTATATGTCACAGTAAAAAAAGAACAAACCCAAACAAAACAAAGGTATATGTTGCTTCCGCCTACGAAACCGTGACACCAAGAAACGCCTTAGTATAGAATGGTTAGAAAAAATATTGCAGAACATGACTACCCCGTGAGGCCGTGAACCTAGGCGCCGCCCTAGATATGACCTTGACATTGCACTATTTCAAAACTAAAATGAACGTGCAAGCAAGGAACAACCTACTTAGAAAACACGCTGGAAGCCAATGGAGAGCACGACCTCACACCATGCGTACTACCAGAATAGCCCTATGTTTCTCAACTTCAGAATATGTGTGTCCAGTGTGGAGCAAATCGAAACACGCCAAACTACTATCTGTAGCTTTGAACGATACTCGCAGAATCATAAAGGGATGTCTTGGGCCCACACAAGTTATACCTTCTAGCAGGCATAGCTCCACCTGAGATTAGAAAACGAGTGACCACCAACATAGAAAAAATCAAACAGAAAAAGAACAAAAGACATCCTATGTTCGGATATGAAATCACGATCACAAGACTTAAATCTCGATAAAGTTTCATACAAACAGCAAAAAAACTGCACGAACATGTGGTGACATAAAGCTATACTGCAAAGGTGGCAGGATGAGCTGCAACCGAAAGAACTGATTCAGACTATACAACAACTTCTGTTGGGTGGACATCTTCCATGGCCCCACTATGGAAAACTCTACAGATTGAAAGCCAGGGTGGCGAAGACTAAAGCTAAAGGGTAAAATGGGGCTCTAATGGAGAAGATGACACATGCGACTGTGGAGAACGACAGATCGATGAACCCCTTTTGTCATGCATTTTGAGTCCAGCACAATGCACCAAAGAAAATCTGATTTTGTCAAACACAAACGCACTAGACTAGGCTGCTAACTGGTCGCAACACAACATATAGAACGTTTTTCCGAAAAATGTGATCTTATTATAGACGTACCGAATTGATTTATTTATTTTTTATTTATATTTATTTATTTTACTACCTATCTAAGTATTTATCTGCATTTTACTTTATTTTAAATTATTAATATAATTGTTATCGGCAGTTTTACAATCGGACACGACAAGAAGAAGTAAAAAAAGAGGGTAAGTGGATGTCGCTCTGCTGTACATTCGGTGTTTAAGAGATCGCTGTAATGGAAGGTACCTATTAAATTTGAATTCAATGATATCAAATCATTAATACCTATACTAGAGAGTCTAGATAATAATATATATTAATATATAATTTCGGTTCTCTTCCTTATACTACTGGACGAGAACTGTGTATAACTGCAACAGCATTACGAACGACGGAAAACCATAGAGTAAATATAATAACTCTATGCGTAAATATTAAGCATCTCGCTGTGATGTAGGCAGTCTTGACAAAAAAATACAGTGATGCCAGTCTTGACGATAAAATACAATAATCTGTGTATTTATATATCTAAGGCTGTGTATCTTAGGCACCCGTGTAGGTAAAGGCGTAAAGCGTACACGGACATCCATCCGTGTATATTAATATTCGATAACCGGGCCCGCGTGGCCACTCGCTGCGCTCGGACAAAAAAAAACGAAAATATCCCTCGACTTACTATGCAATATCATTCCAAGTTAAGTCACAAGGTAATAACAGTATTACCCACGGACTAACATGACATCTGTGTTTTGCCATTTTCCATGCACAGCTAATTGCTTGTCTAGTAGTATAAAGTAGATGGCTTCAATATATTATCTGGGATCCCTGCATGTAAAAGGTCTATATCTATATGATATTTTCTATGGACGAGGGATAATAAAATGATAATATGATAAATTCATAGATATTTTACTCAGTTGTATGCACGCCTATAGATAGTCTATCTTTAATCGTGCTACACACCAAGCAGTACACTACTAAATTAGGCGATTAATAATCGCACTGTTTCCTATCTTCAGAAACGTGGATATTATTGTCGCGAAATAAAATACGTTAAAATTCCGTGATTAATCGCCTAGTGTGAGAGTGTGTAAATTATTAAAATTAACACACAATATAATTTACAATAAATATCTTGTTAGGGCGTTAGGCGTACCCCCAGACGTCAGAGACTTAACTAAACAGGACACAAAATCTTCCAGTAAATAAAATAAGAAAAAAGTTGCAATATTTTTTTTCAAGTTGGCCAGTTCTTTGTTGAGGACTGATAGAAAATTTGGCAATAACTAGCCGTTTACCTCCACTGGCCATTTTCCTCCAATAATGAATTAAGAAAAATAATGTTTATGTTTAATTCAAATATTATAATAACTATGAAAATAGTAATAACTTAAAAATAAAAAATAAAATACCCTACCTATGAATTATAAACAACTTTGTACCTAAATACCTATATTTTTTTAAAATTTTACAATTTACAACAATATAGTATTATGGTTAACAATATTATCGAAGTTCATGACTACAGTATTGCAGTTATCACCTCTCGGGCTTCATAATTTAAATTAAATTTGTGAATAAAAATAATATTAAAAACACAAAAAATTATGAATCTGGAACAAGCAGGTCCCCTAATAATAAATCATAACATTACAATTGTTTCTTATTTATAAATTATAATATGTACTTATATGGCTATATACCAAGATTGGGAATTGTCGAGTTTTTTTTTTTTTTATTTTTACAAGAAATACACAATCTATACAATTAAGCACATAATAAGTATATATGAGATAAGGGTAACAAAACATTATGGAGTTACGTGAATAAGAAGCCACCCATCAGTAGCACTTGGCATGTTTATTATGTGATTACATAACTTGTTAGGATTAAATTAGATGATCCCTACACCATTTCTTTTTCAGCCTGCTACGGGGATTTCCAGGAAGTGACGGGATATGTAAGCCTTTTAATTATCGAGTTAAAAAGTTAAAGTTAAGTTAATTTTAACTCTTTTAATTTAGATGGCATTNTTGGTGAAATAATAGAGTAGGTACAAAATGATAGCTTAGTATATGTAATCGAACACTTCTAGTAATATTCCATTTATGTTTCTGTTTGCTCGATTCTACTTTCACCTTATTTATGTGACTACCTATATAAATACTACAACTCTACAATATGCATTGTTAAATAGTTTAAGTATACAAACACATATTATCAGTGGTTTAAGTGGGGGGGGGGATACGGAGGGATGACATCCCTCTACTTTTTTGTATTTACATTTTTCATCCCTCTACTTATTTTGTCTAGAATAATGCATTCCTCCTAAGACTTGTGTTTTAAAATGAAATAATTATTATGATTTTTATATTTATACCTATGTATAAGAAAACTTTTTATTTTTCGTATAGGCCTAAATCTGAATTGTAAGGCATAGGCATCCCTCTACTTATCTTGAGCCATTTCGACCACTGTACATAATTAAAATAAATGCTAACAATTAGTACAATAAATTATAATCTAATTTTAAATAGGTGCACGTCTGCAGTCAGCAATTTCTTAATTTGACAGTAATATCTGAACAAATGAGAAGAATTATTAGTCCAACATCATTTTTTGTAACATTATTCACAATAATACATGTGCTTATTAGATATTTAGATATCGTAAATTTGGCAGTCTTATTTTGTTCCAACCTATATTATATGTCCAATTGACAATTACTGAAACTATTGTTTAGTTGCATTAACTAAATAATTTTCTTATCAAAAAAATGAAATACAATTTATATTGTATTAAAGGCACGTAATCTAGGTAATGCCATTAAAAAAATAATTTTTTTCATTGATTTAATTTTTTAAGTTTTATTTTTTTTAGAAAGACAACATCAATTTTTAATTTCTTATTCCTAAGCAGAATTTTTTTCAAAGTACTTTGATAGTAGTAACCTAACCTACATAAAAACCAAATGTTGATGCGTACTGCGTGTAGGGTAGTAAGTACATATCGTCATATCAGTAATAAACTACAACTATGGTCTATGGCACAAAGGTTGAAAAGTGTCTAGAAAAATGTTGGTCCATTAATCTGCTTATCTAAACAGAAATTTTAAAAGGAGGTACCCATATAATTTCTAAGTTATACCAGTTATAACTATTTTAAATTTTTAACTAATCGTTTGAAATTCGATTTTTATGTATGAAAAAATTCTGAAAAAATATTATTCTTCAACAATTTAAAATAAGTACCTATTATATATGTTATCATAAAGTCGTTCAAATATTCAATATAATAAAAAAAATTATAAAAATAAAAGGTTAAAACTTATTGGATTAGGTATAATGAGAATAGAACTTACCTAGTGTATACATATACCCTAAGCACGTTCATTCTCATTTTCCTTAAATAATGAATTTATTAAAATTCTACAGATTTGAAGTATTTTTTAAGATTTTTTGTGTATCTTTTTTTTTTGTATTTTTTTTATGGAGTGTTTTATTGTCTTTTTATTGTAAATTGTTTAAATTGCGTAAGCCAAAAAAACTAAAAGCTTCATATAGCTTAATAATTATCATCATAATATCAATAAGGAATAGTAAGTATAGCTGTTATACTTTTCAAATCAAAATTTTTTTTTTTAATTGCTGATGAGGTAGGTATACTTGCCTTGATTTTAACCGGTAAGCAGAAAGCAACCCCTCTTCTAATTGCGATGATTATCATACGTACTTAGAAATTCACTTTTTTAAACTACACTAGTACACTACTCGCAAATATCCACATCAAAGTTGTTATAATCATGTGACTGTATACTTTTAGTCTATACAGCCCCAATCCCTAGATAAAGTCATATTACAGGCGCGGATCCAAGGGGGGGGGCCAAGGGGCCATGGCCCCCCCCCCCCCGTAGACTGGTGGATTTTCTATTATATCTATTTTCGGCAGCCGATAAAATGTATTGTTTTGCCGATAGCGTTTCTTCGAATTTGGTTTTAATTATTGAAGCATTAGATAAAATATCTGAATGGAACGATCTTGAAACGTCCTCAAAAGCGTCTATTCTAATAAAATCATTGTCAAGTGCGGAATTTATTTTAACATTAAATCTTATGTCCGATATGTTTTCAATAACTGCACCAATAAGTAGAATTTTGCAATTAAAAAGTCAAGATAAATTTTCGGCTTCTACATTAATAAATAATGTACTTAGTGTTTTAAAAGAAAAACGGAAAAACAGCGTTGAAAATTTTAATTTAATTTTTAATAATAGTAAATAATGCTTGGAAAAAATAGGAATTTTCGACGATATTAAAATCCCAAGAATAACAAAACAAATGACTAAAAGAGCTAATCCACCAACTAAAAATCCAGAAGATTATTTTCGTATCGTTTTGTTTATTCCATTTTTAGATGACTTAATTACCGACCTTGAGTACAGATTCGATAAAAAATCAGTGTCAGTGTTTGATTTAGATATAATTTTGCCAACGTTTATTCATAATAAAGACGTTTTTAATAACCAAAAAGAAATCCAAAATAAAATTAACAATATGATGGCACAATTTTGTGAATTAATATCTATTAATTTGAACTTATCGGAAGACCTCGTAAAAAAATATTTCGAAGGAGAGCTTCAATTGTGGCATACATATTGGACAAATGAAAAAGAAATTCCAAAAACATCATTAGAAGCTTTTGAAAGATGTGATTCCGAAACCTTTCCAATTATTTATAATTGTTTTCTCATACTCCTGACATTACCAGCCACTTCAGCAACTGCGGAACGAAATTTTTCTTCTCTTCGCCGACTAAAAACTTGGATGCGATCAAGAATATCCGAAGAACGCTTAAATGGACTTGCATTACTTAACTGTTATAGAAATATTAGTATTGACTGTGAAGAAGTAATTGACGAATTTGCCAAATCTAAAAGACGAATGGATTTTGTTCTGTGATCATTTTTTAATATTTATTATATTTTATTATTAATTATTATTTATTATATATTACGTGTCATTATTAATTAAACAATTTATATTACTTATCTAATTATTTAAAAGACGAAAGGATTTTGTTCAGTGATCATTTATTATTAATTATCTAATAATTTTATATATTTTATTGTACTGATAAACTGGTATTTAAATAATAATATTTATCTATTAGCTTACATGGTATGTACAATGTTTTTATAATACTTAGGCCGAAATTGTATTTAAGATGGCCCCCCCCGTAAATATGTTTTAGATCCGCGCCTGTCATATTATATCATATTATAACATAGGTCCAATACTCCTTCTGAGGATAATTAATAATGACTGCACGTCGGTGTCTCCGTAAACCATAAACCTTTTTTTACCCTACAAGGTCTATGCAGTAATAACAGTCGTGAATCGTGATACCATACCTACCTATAGTAAGTAATATCATCTATTTAACACACACACGGAGGGCACACAATACGCGCGCGACTGCAACTACAATACGTCTGCGTAGGTTTATGCGTATATGTAAGCTCCGCCCCGGCGCCACGGACTCTTCGGTTGGCCGACGCGAAAAACTACATGTTCCCTGCGGCCGTCCACCGATGGGTGCCCCTCCCTCCAAAAGGGTCGAACACAACGAATTTCACATAAACAAATTATACGATTCATTGTTTTATTATTATCATCATCATCATCGTCAGCCGCGGAGTGTATCATATACTTGTCTATGCGCGGAGCTACCCGTGCGCACTGCATTTCCGCACCGACGGCCGTCTAGCGCTACACACCGATCGACCAATGTCGTCGTCGTCTTCGTCAACCGCGGTCACTCAGCCCAGCCCGCTGTCGGACGGACTGTCTTCGTTGGTGTTGTCCAAGAGGTACCTGTCGTGCGCCAAACCGCCGCACGTGTACAAGCTGGAACGCGAGAACAATCTGCTGGACGGCGGCGGCGGCGGAGGAATCTGCGAAGACTCTGTCGCCGCCGACTGTTGGCAGTCGACAGCCTGGGTGCCACCACCGACCGCGACCGCCGCGGTGCACGCCCGCTACGAACCCTCGGACGTGTTCACGCCGCTGGTGTTCGAAGAGATGCAACCGTCGTCGCCGCCACCGCAGATGTCCATGTGGTTACGGCCGGTGGAACGTCACAATCAGCAGCAGCAGCAGCAGCAGCAGCCGACGCATCACCACGTGCAGGCGACGTCCGGCTCGGGTAATATGCAGCAAAGGCGCCCGTTACAGCACCTGCCACCGCCAGCACAATCGTCGCTGCAGCCGCCTGCCAAGATCACGTCAGTCGCCGAACCACAACACCAGAACGGCCACAAGCCCGGCGACTTGAGTTGGCTGGTCAACTTTCAGGTTGCGTCCATATTTGAACCAACCTGTAACGACAGTACCACCGGTGGCGGTGGTGCTGGTGCAGGAGTTAATGTCTCGGGCAACGAATGGCTGGAGCCGGAGACGTTGAAACAGAAAAAGAAAGCCACCAAATTAGATCAAAAACGTGAGTATATTTTCTACCAAACAACAGATTGAAAATATCAAATAAAACTAATTTAAAAAAATAACACTTTAGTATTATTGGTAAGCTCCCGCAGTATGTTCTATTTCGTTGTGTTGCATGATTTATGTACACATTCCGCATTCCACGCCACCTTAATAGTTTTGTGTAGAATATCATTAGATATACATACATTATAAAATTAGTTGCACCGAACTTCAAAAAAAACTCAACCAATAATTGACCACACAACAACAAACCCTAACAAGTAATTTATGGGTACAGTCATCCCCATTACTTTTCATAAGGATTATTTTTTGGAGTTGATAACGTTTTCAAATAAAAGTATAAGAATAGCCACAAAATGCAGTTCGTCATTGCATGATACCTATTAAATTATTAAAATAAATAGGTAATATTCCTAAGTATTTCACACGGATTCTCGGTATTAATTGTGAGTGGAATGATGATATGATTCATGTTCGTGAGTGCTGACTTGCATTATAGTATTTAGACCTATAAAAATTATTTTTTATGAGATGACAATAAACACGATAGGTAAACTTATCTTATATTGTAGCTTCGGTAATGGTTTGTAGTTTCGGTAATGGTTTATAGTATTATCTTATAATCATAAACCGGTGTCATACTCTTATAGGTAGATAGCAAATTATTATTATTAGTGACCAGCAGTGTGCTAGCCGCTAGGGCTGTACCCGTGTGCTAGATGGTAAATGTATTTTGCAGATATTAAAATATTTATGTGATTATATGAATAACTAATAGATATTAATAACTATCTTAAATTATACATTTATATTAAACTCCTGAGTTGTAAATTAGCATTACAAATATCTATAATACATTTTACACATTTAAATATCCGTGTTTATTTATCACCTTTAATAACAAATTGTGGTCAATATTAAACAAACAATTATTTCATCTAACAATCTTTTAAACAACAAATAATACTGTTTTGCGTAACAAAATTTTCAATTGGGTAATAAATAGTTTTTCTAGATACCTATTGGTATATCTATTATCTATCTCTTAAAATACTAACAATAATGTTGATAATTATTATTTAATCAGTAAAAATATATAATATACTCTATGGATGTCTTCTCAAATAAATGTTATTTAGTTGAGCAGTCATGAACAAAATTACCTGATGTAGGTATATAGATCAGACTGTCATTCAAATAACAAGAAGTGGAACTTATCATCGAAGTTAAAAATCCATACAGTCCTATTCCCTGGTTTAATGGTTATATATTTATAGTTTAAACTCATTTAGATTAACATTGTTATTTGTACTTACCCCAAAGAACAAAATATCTTAGTAGTTCATTAAAATAATATTATTTGAAAAATAGGTACCTATAAATATAAAGCCCATATTTTATTATATTGTTGTAGCTTCGTCCAAAACCAATCGAAAACCATATAGAATGCCACCTTCAAGGTTAGACAAAGCTAATAAACCTGGATATACCTATACAGAAATGATTCATCAAGCCTTGATTGAAAAAAAAGAACTACCAGTAGCAGAAATTTATCAATGGATATCGTAAGTATAAATTACTGTATAAATTTCTTCTACTATCGATAAGATGAATCCTAAATTATATATTGTAAGTCCTGACTACATTATAATTTATATATGCCAAATTCACTTAATTAATTTAATGAAGATAAAAAATATTCTTTAATTTGAGGACCTTTTATAATAAAATCGTTATTGTTGCGCATCACCTTGCTCATCGGTATTTTATAAACTGCTATAATTATGTGAAGTTTATTATTTAACAAAACTCCCAATAGGGCACTAAAGCCTTAATAGCCCGATTTGGCAATGAGTGGGTCTTACATAAAAGAAATCAGTTGTCACTACTTATATACATTTAATATATAGAGTGCATTGTGCATTTTTATTTAATAACTTACTACTTAGGTACCAATTTATTGCAACATGAATAGTATTTTTTTTCCAATACTTAATATTACATCTTGATTATTTTTGCCTTAATTTTTACACATTTTAATCGCTGAGTAAGTGATAAATTGGTTTTAAAATTATTATGTGAGATTTTTGGAGGAATTTACTCAACAAAAAACAGGAATAAATTTTGTATACAACATAACACATTTATAATCTACGTACAATTGGAAATGGAATATAGATTGTAAATTTATTATGGTTATTTCTGGAATTTCTCAATACCTACATAGTTTTTAAGAATCAGTTATATTAAATAAACTATAATTTTGTACTGCAGCTTATAATAAAAAAAATACATAATATTATAATAGATTAAAAACAACAAAGACAATTGACAAAGTCTACTTGTTTTCATTTCCAAACTTCGTTCCTTATTTGGGTTAATATAGGGTAAATCGTTAATGTATGGGGTTTCAATGGAATAACTTATTAATAATTACAATTTATATTATTTATTGCTTTTATATTATTATTTATGGAAGACTGTAGTTGGTCTACTCTTTACGATTATCTAAATATACCATATTACTTAATTTTGTTTCTCGTTTTATTTTAAATTAATGTTTTACTGGAAAAAATTCGTTAAACAAATTTTATTGACTTAATTTCAGTATATTACCCAAATAATAAATACATGAATCCGGTCTTATGACATCTGATGTAATACTAATATAATAAAATATAAATCATAAATTTATTCATTACCTACCTATGTATATTATTAAATCATTATGTGATTTGCACATAAATTCTGCGGTGATTAAAGGTTAAGCCCTTTTCATTTATGTTAACATGTTTTCACCACAATATTTATGTTTAATATTGTCCCGTGTGTTTACTATGTAAATATTTTACTTACGTTGCGTATAGTCATCAATTGACAACCACAACAGCTAAAACTCCCACACCCGTATATTTACAATAACGTCCCTCGAGCGTGCTAACACCAATTTTATGGTTCAGTGGCGGAGGAATCGCTGTTTACGTATCGCGTGACATTATGAGAACAAATACGTATATGTATACACTAGACAAGTGCATTTAGGGCTGTATAGTCTGTATAGTTATAATACTTACAAACAAAAATGAGTTACAAACTACAAAGTATAGCACCCGAAAGTATGAGAATAAATTTTCGTTTATAAAATAACAGGTAATCTAGGTGTTTTTAGAGGTGGGTTTAGGTGAAAATAATCAAAATAATATATTTTTGTAAATTTTGATCAGTATAATTTATATCCTTAGTAAACGAATTTCTTTTAAATTCAAACTTAAAGTTTTATAAGTTATAACCTGTAATTTTTAAATAAATAGCAGACATTTATCTGGATTTATTAAGATTAAAATCCAGACGATTGATTTGGTGTCTTGGTGGTATAAATAAAATATAGATGATAATAATAACATGATTTTGACATGAAGAATAGATGTAGAATAAAATTTACTTTTTTGTTATCACTTTTAATCAATTGTTAACTGGTTTATGTATATATTAAGATAGATACTTACTAAATTTAAAAAACTAAAAATACTTTCATATTCTCATTTTAAAGTACATAAAACAAATTTGTGACAATACGAGCATCGTACAGTACCTAAGCTTTGAAAAACAATGCAAAGTGCATCGAAATCCCAACAATATTTATTACTTATTAGTTATTAGTTATCATCATAGAGTACATTAAGTATATTATATTGCATTTCAATACGATGATCTGAGAAAAATTCGAGTATATGATATCTATGAATATTTAAATAGATATTATTATAAATTATAATTTCCCATGACCCACACCCTCAAGTTAATATCAGCAAAATATACTTCTCCTTTAGTTTCACTTCACCTGTCTATAAATTTCCCTTGCCACGTGTTAGTGTTTCCTGTGTAAAACTGTTTTGGAAAAGGGGGTTATAAGGGTTAATAATGGTTACTGTCTATTTGTTTCCGTAATCAACCGGCCGTGAAACTTTTTACCTATTCCCACCCTGATGTATATGGATGATATTATAAACAATAATGTCGATTATAATTTTATTTAAATTATATCGTTTAAAGCCTTTAAACCTAATACGTATAATTAGGTAGGTTGTAGGTACCTATATTATATTGTGTTAAAACGGCCATATTTTGTATGTGTATATACGTGGTGAATTTATACTGCGCTATAGGGTTTGATTGCATTTATTTTTTAAAAATATTTTTCCGTATACTTTCGATTTGGATGTATTTTTTTTATATTTACAAATAAAAAGTTACTGCAAAATATCTTGGAGTAAAACTTTGACAGAAAAACTAATATGGCACAAAAAATAAACTGTATACAACAATGAAATAATAAATTATTACCGCTTGCTCTTAAATATTTATTCAGACAATTCTCCACTAAAAAACTAGAATAAAACCCCCTACAAAATAAAATCTTCACAGAATACTTAAACTTATCTCGACTTACGGCATACACAGTTTGTGCTCAATCTTAAGCAAAATATCAAAAATCTTAATAAAATGTTCTAACAAATAGGTACATCACTTTATGTCACAAATAAAATCTTATTTACTTTACACATAGACTTACAAATGAAAACAATAATTATAAAGTCGCATACCTAACCGTTACTATAAGTCTTTAAACTATTATACATTATACATCCGCACAAAATATTTATCTTGACCAATTCCTGACAATCCCTCCCCCCTTGATATTTTGAAAAAACTTGTGTCGTGACCAGTAGATCATCATAACTCAACTATATTACTTACTGTGTAATCCATTTATTCTAAAATTCTAGGGGCAAGGAGTGTTAAGTGGCTTTTCCATACATTGTATGTATACGTATTAATATTGTTTGGTTTTTGTGAGAGTATCTACTTCACGTACCTATATATAGTATACAGTTTAAAGATTCATGAGAATTTTGTCACAATAATGCCTATAATGTTTGGATATACTTTTATGAATAGTTAGAATTTGATTACTGGACGTCGAAGTAAAATCGAAAGTAAATCTACTATCTAGTTATTATATTATAAAATATTTAATTCCTTAGTGGTTTACAATTTTTACTCATAATACTCGTAGTTTGCGTATAAATTATTATATTTAAACATAAATAGAGAACATAAAAAGAAAAATGTCATATTTAGTGTTGGATAAAATATTAAATTTGTGGGCAATATGTTCAATCTCATTGTAACCATGACAACTTCATTTGTTGTTGTTGTGAAAGATGGGGATGAAGATGGTCTAAAATTGAATTTCCAAATAGTTTGCGTTTAAAACCATTTAAATTTGGAAGTAATATTTTTTTTTTACTGACAAAACAGTCTTGTTTTATTTAATTATGTTTCCTAATTTATTTTAATTTGTTTAATAGTAAATAGGTACCTAATATAGTAATATTAATTGTGTGTCTTATTTTTAGACAATTTTTCATTTTATATTATTTTTTCGTGCACTTAATAAAATCATTTTTAGGTTTTCAAGTTCCCGGCTATAGTTTTATAGATCATAAATCATAAGTAAACCGTGCCTCGTGCATACATACTAAGCATAATATCTACATGACTATACTTGAATAGGTAGGTACCTATACATATAATCGAATAACTAAATATTGACGAAATCTGACCACAAATGTAGATTTTTTTATTCTTCAACGCGACCAGTTTTCAAATAAAAAAAAAAAACGATTTTGTTTATGAGTATAGCGTGTGTATGTTACCTATGAGTGAAAATAACTCACCCCTACACACGTTTATTGTGTTCGTACCACCTTGGTGCCAGGCACCCATTTGTGTTTCTTATAGAAATTAAAGAAATAAGGTTAACTTTACCGAAGTCACGGTCCCCCTTTTCAACTTGTAGTTTGATATTATCCTATACAACAATAGAGACCAGTAGACTATACCAATAATATTAGTAATATTCTAATATAATTTCGATAGTATTCGACGTAGATTGTACGATTTATCAGATTAAAAATATTAACATATTTTGTTCGTTTAAGTATATGAATAAAAATAACCATGAATAATATATATACACGTAATGAATAAAGATGACTACGATAAAAGATACCTATAGTATAGATAAGTAGGTACCTATATAATATAGGTAATTGATCATATTTTCGTAAAACAGATAAATTTTTGATTAGTTATAAGCAGATGCTAAATACCCTGTAGGTATATGCTTAACTATTAATTTGTATTTTACATTCTGGACTCGGAATGTTAGTATTGGTGTTACAAATTACGTGTAGGTTTTTGACTGTCATCACTCATCAAGTTTTGGATCAGAAAAAGCTTCAATCTGGTTTCCGGTAGATAATTTGATATTTTAATCTATAGCTGGTATTTTGCATGATCAATACAAGATGAATTTCTGTAGGGGAAATTCGCTACTTTTTAACAATTACATACAGGGAATAACTTACTAAAAGGAAACAGTGGAAAACGGGGAAAATTCACACAACACCGGTATTTTGTCTTGTAATTTAGAAACGAATTAAATACCATAAGGAATTGACATTTTGACATTTTGACATTAATGTGATTGTGTATAACTCTCCAACCATTACCAGCATCGGCAGCATCATATTATACATATTACCTTCGCAAGCGGGAGCATACTACTTGCGTCCGAAATTATTATCAGTAGGTGAGTTGCGTCCCGCAAAAAAAAGATTCAAAAAGATCATAGCGTATTTGCGTCCCGGTATACCTTTTTCTATGACCTAATTGCGTCCCGAAAATATCGATATAATCGATATAAAAATGTACATTGATGATACAAATTTAATTTTTAATAATAACAATATAAAAATTGTTATAATAAATTAATAGTTCAATTCAATTGCAATATTAATAATAATAATAATATAAAAATGCATGTTATACATTTTTCCATCAAAATAATAATAATTGCAATAATAATAGTAATAGTAATATAAAAATTCATGTTATACATTTTGTCATAATAAATATAGTATAATATAATAAAAAATAATTAAAAAATGCATGTTAAACATTTTGTCATAATAAATCATTACCGAATCATACTGAATTTACAATATATGAACTATCGGTTTTAGTGACACGTGTCGTATATGCACTTTTAAGTGATATAGATTGGATTGAAAAGAGTACGGAAAATTGCGTGACTACTCAAAAATTAAACAAATAATTTTACGGGTCGGAAACACTTTTATTTTAAAACTAAATAAACAAAAGTCGCCCGTACAGCAATCGTCGCCTCTTCCGTGTGCACGTCGATGGCGCGCTCTCGGCAACACACCCGGCGACGACGGGGACTCCTCGTTCCTGCCCGTGCGGCCGTCTTATATCTAAGTAATTTTTGTCACCTCAGCACATCTAGCTTCCCAGGCTTGACCTATTCTAATACCTTAATTGCTAAAAATTATGCTAAAATTATGCTGACGACTGTCAACAATATACGACACACGATACTATCGATTTTAATGATTTTTGAAGATAATATCGATAATAATAATATGGTTGACTTGCGTCCCCCAAAACGGGACGCAACTTACCGGTCAAATTTACTACCTAAAAAATATATTTTTTTTTGGGACGCAAGTAACATGCAGCCTCGCAAGCACGTAATTTATAATCGTTAGATCAAAATTTTCAAAATCGATTTATGGATGTTGAACCTTGAACAGCTCTACGCCTTTTCCGCGGACGAAACGTCAAAGTTAATTGTTCAATTTAAACGAACAGTCCAAAGTAGGTGGGTATAGTGGAAACCTACTATACCTACAGTTACAACAGCAAGGCAAGTTCTCCGGTTATTTTATTTCTAACATTATTCGTCATCGATTGATTAAAATTGATTAAGTGAAATACTGCAAAGTGTAATGTATAATAATCTAAAAAAAAAATGTTTTCGTCATTACCTACTAGTTAGTAATAGGTAGGTATGCTATGGTGTGTATTTTAAGAGGGTTTAAAGGATATTGTTGGACGAGGGGACTATGTGGTAGTAAAAAATTGTAAGAGGCAATATACTGTTCGAGTAAAGGGTTTCTTTCAGTATTCCAGTATTCAAAATAACACGTTGGATAATAATATTTATGAACGATAATTTTATGGAACTCCAATTCTTTTAAATTACTTCTAAGTATTAGAAAATTATTTTTCGGAATACATTTTGTTGAAAAATATTAGAAAGGAACTCTAATTCTATGGAAAATGGTTATACTTATTTTAAATATTATTATGGGTAGGTACTCAAAAATATATTTATTTTTCAGAAGTCATTTTCCTTATTTTCGTGAAGACGACGAACGTTGGAAGAACTCCGTACGTCACAATTTGTCCATCAACCCCAATTTCCGAAAAGGTAGAAAATCTCAAGGGGCCGGTCATTATTGGCGGCTGTGTAATACAGAAGAGAGTCTGGGACACCGAGAGTATTCCATGACCACCGAAGACGACACATCTTCGCCACAAGAGTCATCTGAATTAGAACAAGCTTGCAAGTATTTAGAAGGCGAGCTACACCGAGAAGATAGTTTGGAAGATGTGAAAATGATTCAGAGTATCAACACAGAATTAGAAAATGGTATGTTTTTTGGTGTTTAGTCAACGAACGAATTCTGCATCTGATTATTATTTACAAACATATTTTGTTTTAACATTAGATTAAGTAAAAATCAAAATTTGTATAAGTACCACTTTGTACAGTACAATATTTTATTTCCTTAGTCTTAAAACAGCTCTACTATACTAAAAAGGGTATTAAAACTCAAATTACTTTTAAAACAATTGATAAATATATTATAATGTATGTTGTCATTATTTACAAATACTATTCAATTACTTTTGATTAAGTTCATTCAGCCACAACTAATTATTATTTAAAAATTATAACCAGAGGAATTAAATTGTTTATTTACTTAGCAATATATATTTTTTTCTCTTGGATATAATAATGTTTTAGTTGTAAAACATATTGATTAGGTATTATGTTTATACAAAAATACTTCTAAGAATACTATAAAAATATCATAAGATCTCAAATGTTTAAACTTTCAAGTATATGATTAGTGGTTATAACATTAAATAAGATGTTGACACCAAAGTAAAAATAACTATAATATTGTTTTCCTAATTTACCTACTTGTTATTTGATTACAATTTTATTTTATTTATGTTGTAGTAAAGAATAAAAGTCAATTTTATACATTTTTGTTTTTGTTTCAGAAATATATACCAATTCGTTTTTGATTTCCAGTCCGTCAAAGTATGTAAACGAACAAATCAGTTTATCAAATAATGATTTTCATTCGTACAGTGATAACTTGTTGGAGGAGTCCATTGACTTTCAATATTACAATTTATAAAACTTCCAGCTCAAACTACTTTGGTTTCCAAAATTCCAATTATTTTACATATATATATTTAAGACTGACCAACAGGTGACCTTTTTATAAAATTAATTTTAATACATGATTGATTAATTACATCAATCCAGACACTCATATTTGTTCAGTTTGCGTTTATGTTTGATTGTTTGAAGCTTTTTTTATGTTACCATTGTGTAAAAATTTTTTGATCATCCTGATTCTAGTCAATTATTTATTATTTAAAATAATTTTTGCTTACTTTTTTTTCCAAAATACACTTATTATTGAATAGATTTAAATATTATAATTATTGAAAAGCATTTTTTTGTATAGATATTAAGACGTTTAAAATAATATCTCGTGAATAGTATTTCATATTTTTATATATTATAAAAAAAAAAAATGTATATAAAAAACATGTGAATTAAAACAACCTGATGTGTTTGGAGTTAGTTTGTTATGAATATTATTAAATAAATTTAAGATAGTTAGAAATTAACAGTGACCACGATCTTCAACTCGTTGTCTTGGTGCAGCTTTAATGATACAATCGACACGCAAAATCATTTCAGCAGCCTCAGCTGCAGACACTAATACTTGTCGTTTGACAACAAAAGACTCAGTTATTCCAATCTCTTTCATACATCCTAAAGTGCCTTTTTCCATATCTAAAATAAAATGTTCAATACAGTATAATACTAGAAAATTAAATATTTAAATATGATAACTTACCAAGACCCATTGTATTCTTGCCAAGAGCATGATGGGCTCTTAATTCATTGACAAGCTGTGCAGAATCCAAACCAGCATTATCGGCAATAGTGGTAGGAAGAGACTGTAAAGCTCGTGTAAATGCCTCCATGGCAACTGCTTCTTTACCAGGTGTCTTAGCAGCTACAGCACTAACTGCATTTGCCATAAGCATTTCACTGCAACCACCACCATACACAATGGTTGGCTCTCTAACAGTGGATGATAATACACACAAAGCATCGTGTAATGAACGGTCGGCTTCATCAATAATTTGTTCAGTCGCACCACGGATGACGATGGTGCACGCTTCACCGAGAGCTACGCCAGAGAAACGTAACAATGTGCTTTCCCCAATCATTGTTTCTTCAATAAGTTTGCATGTACCTAACTTGGCTATGGCTGGAGAATCGAATGTTGATAGAATCTCACCACCAGTTACAAGAGCTAATCGTTCAATACCATCAAAATCGGCATGTTCAATAGCCATAATACCAGCATCAGCAAAAAGTTGTTCTGGATAATTGTAGATCAATTGTCTAAAATAACAAAACAACAACTTTATTAAACTTATAAATTGAAATTTGATTACTCAAAAAGTAGAATTGTACTTTAATTTTACTTAACTAGAAAAAAAATTAATTAATATTTAAAAAATTGCAACGAGGTAGGTGCTATATTGTATTTTAAAGTTCAATCAATTTAATTCAGGATTAATTATAAATAAAAACGTAAAAATAGTAATACCAATAATAAACAGTTTAGAAGATAAAAAATGCTATCATTTTTTCACAATTAAATTAATTTAAGAAAGAAATAATAATTTATTTGTTATAAAACAATTTTGTATTACCTGTTAATGAAAACATTGCATTCATGAGAAAGTATTTTTCCAATTTTGTCTTTCATTTTTTCTTTTTCTGCCAATTCAAGTTCAGCCACTTTAGCCATAGAATCAACTTTAATACGAGATCCAAATACTTTAATTTTATCAGTATCCATAGGAGTATTGGCAATAAGTATACGGGCATTTTCAATACGTTTTGGCTGATGTTGGCCAGGTTTTTTGTCCAGAAGGAAACCTATTGAAATTAAAGTAAATTAATAATTAAAGTTTTATTCAATATTCAATATTATTCTTACCTTCATCTAAAAATGAATCTTCTAAACATCCACCTTTCAGCTTAATAATCTGTATGGCCGATAAATTTCCAGAACCTTTTAGACGCAAAATTGCATCAACGGACAATTTAGCGAAATGTTCTTTGTGCTGAGATAAAATTTTAGAGCTTAAAGTTGTACGAGCAATATTCAATAAATCTTCTCGGAATTTAGCTTCATTTTTACTATTATCTATTGTAGAAGCTTGTAAAGCGTCATGCGCAATGGTTGTTGCTTTTCTCCATCCAGATATAATTACTTGAGGGTGAATTTTTTGATCAACCAGTTTTTCTGCTTCGCGTAACAATTCAGCAGCTAAAAAAAAACAGTAAAATACAGTCTTAACTTTTTAACAATCAATAGACGGTTAAGTTTGTATGTTTTAATTTTAATTTATAGGGCTTTATCTACTAAACTAACATATTCATTATTATGCTATATACTTATTTGTCATTATTCATTTTAAATAGATATAACATACATAGGTATCCAAAATAATAACTATTATTAAATAAATAATTACTTTAAATAAAATATTATAAAAGAAGTGAACAACCCAGAATAGCTATAAATAAGAACCAATTTATTCAGATCAGACCTTAAAAATTAATATATAATTAATTTCACCCATTGTGATAAAAAAATTAATAGTTTTAATAAAAGAATAAGACTAAAAATGCTTTAGAACTTGAGCTGAAACACCATATGCCATCCAGAAATTATAATCAAGTATTTGAATAATACAAAAGTTCTATAACCCAGAACATTAATTAATTGTTCATTTATTATATAACATATAATAACATACATTGCATCGTAATTCTAAAAAAATTAAATTATATTACCTAAGACAGTTACAGACGTGGTACCATCTCCAACTTCACCATCTTGAACTTTAGACATATCAACCAATATTTTGGCTGCTGGATTATCAACTCCAATATTTTTCAAAATTGTTGCACCATCATTGGTAACTTCAACTTTAGCATCCATTCCTCCGCGGCCGGGAGATATAAGTATCTTGTCCATTCCTTTTGGACCCAATGTGCTTTTGACCAAATCACCAATGGCGATGGCTCCAATGAAACTGGATAAGCGAGCATTTTCACCCTTGTCTTCTTCGGCTTGATGTTTCAAAATACGTACTGGATTTAAAGAAACCTTAGTTGGAAGAAAATAACCAAATAATATTACTATGCACTCTTATAAAAACGCCTACATAAAGCACTCTGATTTTAGTAGGTTAAGTGAACACACGAAACAAAAAATATTGTTACTTACCATTTTGGCGAACTATAGAATGAAATTAATACTTTAGAATAAATAAACTATGCCGGAATGACGGCGATTTAAGTTTTAGAAAAATAACAAAAATTCAGTACTCTATTAATTGCTCACAGGATCACAACGAGGTATTATAAATTGTAATACTGTATGGGTCGACCGGTGGTGGGTGGTTACTCATGTGTATCATGGTTGGTTAAGTTTTAGTTTATCACTGGAGCCTTATCAAAGATTGCAGTTGATCAGTGGTACCATCCTAACATAGCAACGTAAAGCACTGGGAAATATGAAAACAAAACGCGCCAAATTAAATTATTACACATTTGGTTGCCGGAAATTACGATTCGACTGATTTGAGTTTACGATCTAAATTACCAATTAGTTTTCTTCATTAAATATTTATTTATATTAGGTACCATAAAATTCGTAGGCACTTTTGTCTGTTTTGTATGTATGATACAATAATATTATTGCGATTTGCGACCGGCTGTGATAACCAGTGATTGATCATCTGAGCGTAGGTACACTACTTCACTGCATTGGCACATGGACATATCTGGCATCACATCATGATTATACATATTTAATGCTCTAATGCTCCCTGGTACGTCAGAAACTCCACCCTAAAGTCTACACAACGACCTCAACTTACCATCAATATTCTCTCTTGAATGTCAACATTTTAATAAATTCCATAAAAACACCTTTAACCACTATAACCCGCTCATATCCAAACTCTTTTCTTGCAAAATACCTGGCAACCCCTCCATCGTCTCAAACACAAATAGTCGGGTGATTTATGAAATAATATTTAGAATCTACCACTAAATAAAACAATTTACCTCCCTCCTAAGTTCATTAATTGGAAGTAGTGTCACTGGACGCTCCCTTCCCTCAAGTTGTCACGTCTAGTACTTATGTCTCACATTTACTTACTGTATTATTATGTAGATATACAGATTGTTAATATCTTTTAATAAAAAATAAATAAAAAAAAGCATATAAAATATATTATTGAATATAGTTTCCCTTCCATTACCAAACTCTGTTAACCATTTTATTGATTTATTCATGTATCACAATTTCCATATTACTTTTGGGTACATTATCCGTATGTTGTCGTAGACTTATTTAATTTTTTAACATTTCAGGTTCAAAACCAAATACGCTTTGGTTAAAATGGTGATATCGTTGTCGTCAACATTTAATTCTAGTACGAATACATTAGCAATGTTTTTTATCATATTCAATGTTTCCTGTCTTACATCTCAAATTAATACCATTAATCCTCATCTTAAGTATCCATGAAATTCTACGACAGTAAGGCCGTATACATCTACTTACCTATAGTGATTAAAATAATAATAATAATATTTATTTGATACTAAATCAAAAATTTTAAGGAACATAGGTAGATGATACAAAAAGATGCATTAATTATATACATATTCGTTTCTTTTTTCAAAAGCGGAGCTTGTGATAAAATGGGTGCATTTTTCATGAGAAGATAAAATTCAACAAACTTGGTGTCTCGAATAGTGAAATTAAAAAAAAAAATCCATGGTAAAAAACCAATTAGTTAAGAATTTTTTATTGTACTTTCATGTAATTTGCAATTTATGGATATTACTAGGCATACTATATAGCTTTGAAGCTACGTCATGTTATTAGGTTCCTTTTTTCCCAGTATGTTTATTGTTTCATTATACTTTAATAACCATACATTTAAACTGCATATCAAGATTCAACATTAAGAAGATGTCAGCGCACCGTTTGTTTTTATTTTATAATATTACTTATATATTATTATCATACTATGATTAATATTGATGCGTCCACGAGCTGGTGTGAATAATAAGTATAATATAGTTTAATGCGGCTTGTGGAAATTATTGTGTCTATATTGAACGGACTACGGTGGGTCTATTTTGTACGCTAAATATTTAGTACTCATATAATACAATATTATAATATGAGTGTATTTTGTATTAAATTGGAATTTTTAGTATGAAATTCCAATTCGGTACATTTTGTAACATCTTTCGTATACGAATACTTATCGTACGTACGATTGACTTCCGTTCGTACGAATATTTTCGTATGGATCACGAAAATGATACTTCGTACATCATCCATTTGTTTATGGTTATTTTGTAACTTTACGCTAACGACGAAATTGTTTGTAAATACGTGTGGTTATATTACAATATTGAAACGTATATTTGTATGCACAGTGTACATAGCCGCATTATATGTAACACTATGTATAATTATTATAAATCGTGGTATTTACCATAATGCGTGCATTGCAACGATGATATTTCGGCGAAATGAGTCTCTTGAAGATTAAATCCATATATTATACTTCCTTTATTTTATATAATATCATAAAAAAATATCTCACGAGAACGAAAGACTCCATTGCTTTACTTTGCTGTTGACAGAGTTAAGTAGGGGTTGGGGGTGTACTCCAACCCATCAAATGTTTGACTATATAGTATTATTATTTTATGTATTGAATTTTGTAATATTGGAACGATTAGTTATTCATTTTACTTTGTTTTAATATACTTTTTGATGTATATAGGGATCTAAATCAAAAGTGTGATGAGTAGTTTCTGAGTTATTAAAATGTTTATACTAAGGATCAACCCTTGAAAAATGATCTTATAAAATTATAAGCTGTATTATGTTGTGTTAGAATTAATGTTTAATATACTAGTTTTATTTTTACAAATTATTGATATTGATAGATCAAAAATAATTACTGACATTTTCAAATCACATCTATTTATCCCATTGGCTATTACCAAACATATTAGTACATAAATTTATAAAATTCAAAAACAGCTCGTTCGAATTTTGATTTTAGATATGAGATGCATCAAAATTCTCAAAAAAAAATATCTTCTGAATAATTAAAAGTGAAAAAGTGAGGTTTCTGTTTGAAAAACAGAAGTTTGTATTGTCACTGCAGGATTATTTTTAATTGGTACAAAAAATCTTTAAAGTATGGCATTCAAGTGTTTCAAAAAATTCCATGACACAGAATTTGAATACTTGGATGATGATTGAAGCATGATACATGCTTAAAAAATCATTTTATAACATAGGCGTACAGCACAAACTTATGTTTGTATCTATATACAAATTTTAAAATGCTTGTTTTTATTTTCATGCATGCATCATATTATGTTATATAGTATATTCGTGTGACATGTATATTTACACAGTTTAAAGACAAATGACAATTGACAACAGTATATAAAACAACCAATAACATTAAATTACCTTAACATAATATTGACACTGATGTTACCTGTTAAGTATAGGTAATGACAATAAATACAACCTACTTGCATATACGAAGTAATAGTACCTTACAATTAAACTTAATAAATAATTTTATTTATTTATATATTTTGATGAAATATTATAAAAGTAGAAGGTACTTTATACATTATAAAAATTTACATTACGATTCACGAGTATCATAAAAAATTAAAAAGCAGGTAATAATAATCATTTTACTCAAAATAGAATATTATTGAATTTTTTTTCAATAAAAATATAATATATGAGTTATGTACAATTATTATAATGTAATGTTATAATATATGCTCGAATATAATAAATAGGTAATCATTTATTTTATCACCGTTCACGTTGACGATCTTCCGCCAACCATCGATGATACGCTGCAATGTTATTGTACACGGTATAACTTACCTATATATTATTTTTATTATAACTTATAAGGTTCTACACGTATTTACACGTATCGAACCTAATACTAGGTATTGTTTAACGACCGCTGGATACAATCCATAATATTATTATAATAATATACAAACGGACAGTGTTCCTCTATAATTTCCGGGCAACGGTGGTTCAGAGGTTGACTTCGCGGAGTTTTACGTGGTTGTCCAGCACCTCGGTGAACCATTTCCGCTTGACCGGCTCGGCGACGAACGTGGACACGACTTTGAGGTGCAGCCCGACTACCGACTGCTCGTCCATGAGCGCGACGATCTCGTCGCACAGTTCCGGTCGGTTCTTGAGCGCGTACAGGCTAATGTACGTGTGGCCCAGCTTGGACTCGACCTGCAGGTTGGTGTCCACCCATTTCTCCACCGCGTTCGACCCGACGCTCAGCACCTGTCCCTGGTATTCGGTGTACTGTGGCGAAAGCAACAACGCCGTGTCAGATTCCGAACAGTTGTTCAGCACGCACTTGTAGAACTTGTTGTAGAACACCGGAAGATACACCAACACCTGTACACGTGGAACAGACGACGCCGTATAGTCATGATGTGGTTGTCATCAAAATAATATTATACCGAGTACGCCGAGTGATCCGTTTTACGTAAGACGCTCCGATATTTAAAAAACAATTAAAGATTAAGAATTTTTTTTACATAATCTCTAGTAGTCAAAACATAATTTTTCCAAACAAATATAATGTTTTACTACCTATATTTCATTGCTATCATTAAAAATTTTTTTTTACTTTTTATTCACAACATGTCATTTGCATTCATTATTCCGAAGCAGGAGGTTTTTTGGAGTACTTTGATTCATAAAAATCGAATTTTGGAAGAGTAGTTAATGAGTTATAAGTATTTAAAGTTGAATAAGTGGGGCGAAATAATGGTACAGGGATACTCTCTAGCAAAATTCCGATCCACTACTCCCCGCGCTCAAAACCATAACTTTAAATAATTATAACTAATAAATTACTTGTTCGAAATTCGATTTTTATAAACCAAACATTGGAATACTCAAAATACTAAAACTAAAATATGAATAATTGTTGAAAACATAATTTTTAACAAAACCATCGTTTTTTGTAAGTTATTTAAAATAAATATTATCAAAAACATAATTGTTTTTTGAAATACTGAGTGTCTTACTTTAAATGGATCACCCCGTATACAATTTGTATACATAATAATACTTAGGCATGTTGTATAATATGATAGTTAGCTATATATCTCATACGATAGCTTTCTCAAAATTAATCTCTGGAGGACAGAATATACTAAATATTATAGTATAAAATAATTTACAAGCCAAGACTATATTATATTACTATAGAAAAATGATTCAAATTTTATTTGTTTTCTATATTTACCTTCGAAGTTTAATTTTGAGATAGCCCTCATGTTATATTATTATATAATATTTTAATCAGTTATTATATATTTTATAATTTACTAAGCGATGTATGATACAGACCTAAACAAATTGTGATGATTGTACAATGTTTAGCAAGCAAGTGTTCTGTTAAAGGTATTAAATCATTTTTTTTCAAAATTAAGCTAACAATATACTAATATATTAATGTTCAAAATATTATGTTTAAAACAATACAAATTGTGTAGCTTTGTACTCATATAGTCATTTCTCATTAAATTATGTAACTCATAAAAACCGAATAACTACAGTAGGTACAGTATATGTTATAATATTATGTAGGTATAATATATAGAACAAACAATAAATTTAATTTCGTTTTTTTTAATCGACTATTATAGCCACGTTGTAGCTATTGGTATGTATATAAGAGAGTTTTAGCGCCTTTTAATAGAGTTCTAATGTCCTAATGATATAATTAATGCATATTTATGATATTGTTGTACAGTGATATCGGGAACAAAAATCAAAAATAAATTGTATACGAAATAAACTCGATGTCCATGTAGTATTCGGGTATTCCTATAAATTATAATCAATAACGTCAATAATAGTGAGAATGTGCGATCATGTATACATGAATATTATCACTCATAAAGTCATAACATATAATAACACCCACGGGAGTGGATATATTTAGTTGTAAACTTTAATGGCAATTAATTTTTAAGAATTAATGAATTAGTTATATTTCAATTCATGAAATCGAATGATTAGCTTTATTATGCATAAATATTCGCACTGAGAATGAATATGAATAAAATATGATATAACTGATATAAGCATTAAGCATTTTCAAACAGCAATATTTATTATTATAAAATGAAATTTAAAATAATGAATATTATTTTAGATTCTGCAGAGTGCAAATAAAATAAGGGAACCTTTGATTTTACAATGAGATTTGCTTCTTTCGAATAATTTTAATTATTTGTTTAATACTTTTCTGGATTGAAAGGCACTTTAATGGCCACCGCAAGTTTTTTTGTCAATCGCGTGTTGTTTTTAAGGAATAGTTATGATAAACGCTGAAGATAGAAATTAGGACAAATCTTGAAAAGAGCACATAAAAAAGCCGAAAATATAGTGTCGGACACTCCAATCCGCCGACAAATATTTCAGCTGATTATATACTTGTATTTTAGCCGATAGTATTTTATCACACAAATATTTTGTCAACAATATTATAACCGACAGCTAAAAATTAAAATACATTTGGTAAATTTTGACGGCTAAAATACTGTAGGCAACAATATTTTCTGACATATTAAAGCCTCACCTTGAGTTTTGTCCATTTGTAAACTATATCTGCTCAGTCTGCTCAATACATTGCACTATGATCTATCATAATATAATTTTATTATTGAAGCTTTGAAATTTAAAGACACTCATTGACCAGGATAAATTACCCAATAATAATTGTACCAAATTGTCAGTTAAAATATTAGTTGTGATTAGTAAGTGCTAAATATTGATTAAATAAAAAATTGATTTAATAATTTGTCTATTTTATACAATATATATGATGCGTTAGATTGGTAAGTTGTTATTTGAATTTGATTATTATTAAAGTTTAATATATGTATATATGATGAATGATGATTATTAGAACCACCATGGCACCATTGTGTTAGTGAAGGTACTATATAAGTTAATTTAAAACTATTCAAGATATAGTTAAGTGTTAACCTATCATGGCTATACCTGGAAAACAGTATCTCCTAATGTGTATTCATCAATATAATGTGATCCATGCTCTGTAATAAAATCCGTCACCATGGACTCTATACCAATGGACATACATTTAAATTTGTCGGATATTGTTGATTTTAATTCTGCTACTTGTGTAAAGTTGTCAAACGTTTTAATACGTTTCACCGGTCGCCTATAAGACACAATTACAAATTTTTGTCCGAATCCCATTGCTATATCAGGTACACCAAAACGTTCGGATACCATATGTCGTGATCTACTTGTTGTCAACAATTTCCATGGTTTATCAGATAGATCAACTTGAAATCCATCAAAATAAACATCAAATAGGCAGTCCAAATCGGGACAAAATGTGATGTTTAATAAATTTGTATGGTTTTTTGTCACATTTAAGACCTCGCTGAAAAAAAAAATATTTTTACTAATTAATAAGAAAAATCATTTGCCAAAAACTTGATAAATAAAAAGAAGTGTAATCCCTATGTCAAAATCATTATAGTACTTTATTATATAATTGTAAATACGCAAGATACAATATGTGCATCGATTTTTCAGTTATTTATAACTTATATAGGTATTTTAAGACTTACAAAAAAAAAAAAAAAAACAAAATAGATTTTTCCAAAACTAGTTTTGAGTAAAAATTTCCATTTTTAATAATTTGTCAAAATTAAAACTATCAACCTGGTACAATTTTCTACTAGAATCTATCCTCAATGTTGAAAATCGAAGCATTTTTACTGCTCCAGAATGATACACTGGAAAAAAGGTGGACCTACTTTTTTGAACAAATTAAAAAAATTTTTTAAAACTAACAGTTGACTAGTATTTGAAGGAAGCTAATTTTCAACTATACATATAAGGACCAAACCACTCCAAGCCTCTTCCTCGTGTTTACGGATAAGGAAATCTAAAATATTTTTCAACGGCACCTCAAATTGTAATTACAGCAGGAGCTTTATAATGGATAGATATAAAAAATAATAATTAAAATGTCTGCTAGATATAAGTGAATTTTTGAAATAACTACGACAAATAATAATACTGCAGGTCTAATTGTCGGGTACATAATTTTCATTTACTAAATTTTGGTTTCCATATCAGAAATGTAAGATATTAAAATTCAACCATATATGTATAGGCTAAATTAATATACAGAACCAAAAGAATGATAGTTTTACGAAAAAAAAATACTTTTCTAATTTCTTATCGCTGGCTATTTATGTCTGGTTAGTGGGGTTATTCAACTGCAGTCTAGAGGTCTTGGAAGTTCAAACCACAGCCGGTGGACCACATATACCTAACAATAATTTGAGTTAGACTGCTTAATCATGTTATATTGATAATATAATAATGTATTATAAATGCTCTTAAAAACAAGATGTATTCAACGTGTTCACTGTACATGGTAACAAAATATCAAAATGTATAAAACATATATGTAGATATCAGATATGGTATGTATAATAATTAATAATGTTTACAATCTAACTATACAATGTATATAACATATAACTAATATACTATAATATACTATACTAACTAGTAACTATATATATATAAATTTTCGTATTAATAGGAAACATTATCAAAACTGATCTGTGGCACACTGAGAAAAATATTGACCCGTAACTGTATAACACTGCATATCATTATAATTTACGAGTAGCGTATCCGTTCAATGAGGTGTGCCGCGGTCGATTCATTCAACATGGTTTATACCTATATGTTAATAGGTACAGCCTTTTATGGTTGGTCTGAAATGCAGTGGTATACGGTACAACTACTGTAGTTTTACAGTTATACAAGTCTGAAACTCCGAAGTCATATTTACGAATTGCGTGGGAGCAGTATTTGTTTGCGATTCACACCCACTCATTTACGTTAAACGTATATATCTGTATATCTAGAACTTTTGATAGTAGGTAGGAGGGGTTTGTTTAAGGTTTAACGGCCGCTACACCTAGTACCTGTACATAATGGACTTGGGATGGGCTGCATCACCTACTCCGTCAAATAAACACAAATTTAGTTATTTTTCATATACCAATCATAATAGTATTAGTTACTACAATATTAAGGGGTTTAATATTTCCAGTACAATAATAATTGTCTAAGACACCTGTAATCGTGGACATTTTACACCGGGATATTTCATTTACTGGTCTCGTGATTTTTATAAACGATGTACAAAAGAAGTCCCGCTGACCTTTAAACTTCTAATTATTTTGATTCAACACTAACCTATATCACAGTATTATACATTATGATATTTGTATAACATATTAACATACATAGGTACCTGCAGCTAGAAGCAGTACTGTAGTAGTATAATTCCAACGTCCAACATAATAAATAAATAAATGCATAAAAATATCAATTAATTTTTACCCTAAATCACGACAGTCAAGTGAATATTATTATATTTACAAATATATTTAGTTGATAATATTTGGCTCTCTATTGAGTGATATAGGTAATTGCCTGATATATTGCGTTATACATTAATCCTGGCCTGAAATCTATACATAGGTAATATATCCTAGAACAACCTATACAGAACAATAATATGATACACCGTATTTTGATTAAAGTGGTAATTTTAAACAATTATAATATATATTTTGTATGCAATAAGATAGGAGAATTTTCATTGATATCACTGAAATGGCCAAAATACTCCAAAATGAGAAGTCGAGGCAATTTATTTGTGAAGAAAATCAGTAGATAATAAAAAATGAAAACGTATTGTTTCATAAAATTGCGTTTGATTTTAACATTTACAAAAGTATACAGTTCATAGATGATAGATAATAATTATAGGCCTATTGATAAATTTATCGATCCCTATAGTACACGCTATTTTTACTACATAAGGTCATAACTGCAAATACTGATAATAGGTAAGTACATGCATGTGGTTATAGTTATCCGATGAGCGCATTAAGGTCATTTATACTATACTAATATACTATATTATACTATAATATTTAAAATGAATAAATACAATTCATACAGATTTACAACAAAATATAAATGGTTATCATTAATTAATTATTTAAATGTTGAATAAAGTTATAATTTATAGTTGAAAGAATAATATTTAACAAATATTCAAATTTTAATATAATAAAACAATTTAAAATGGAAATGTAACTTTATGTCTAGTTTTTTTTTCAAATATTCCATCAACTCCTACTAGGGTAATACTTATTGCGGTCGGTTAAACACATTAATCGTCTGCGGTATGTTTAATGACTTGACAGCAAGGTTTTAGTGGTATTATTTTTATTTAAAATTTTCATGACGTATAATATCATAAAATTACATATAGATATTTTTTCAACATTTTGTTGACAATCGAATTGAAGCTAATTTCATAGTTTTTTTTCCATTTTATCATTTTTATTCCATATTTTTACAGCGAACATACATGTATATAAATATATTTATGAGTGCTTACGAATCCTATTTCTAAGCATTATGATACTTAATTATAATTGTATATAGAACAAAAAATATAAACACATATAAGAAAACTTTATAAAAAACACGTATAACTGCTATATAAGTACTATGTTTATAACGATTTACTAAATTCAAGGTAAAATGTATGTATGCATAATATACTTTACGCAGTTTACCGACAAATCCACGATATAGGTAGCAAATGACAAACATTCAAATTTATTAATTTCCAATATAATTGTACGACCCTAGTAAGTACCATTTTTTTTAGTGAAGTCCTCGTAATAGTAGGTTTAATTATTACCTAATAGGTTAAAAATACATACATATAATCTATGAACTAAATTTGATAAGACGTTTGATATTTTTAATTCATTTTTCTAAATAATAAGTCTTAGTATTTAATAATTAATAAGTGTATTAGGTATTTCCCTAATATAATTTTTCCTTGAACTAACTTCAACCAATATAATTTGTAGTCTTTTTAGTACATTATATTACTATTTATTATAATTATAAACGACTTTTTTAAAACATTGGTTTTTATGAACGTACTAATAATAGTAATACCATTAATTGTTGATACTCTGTGGTGTTATCTATGATCAATAATCGTATTATTACACAAAAGAAAGTTTGAAGCGGACAAATACGTCTAATTCTTATACAATTCAATTATTTTACATCGACGTAATCATTATTTATTTAGAATCTTAAATTCTACTAGAATTGTTACTTTATTTCATTTTTGCAACCATGCGGCGAGTGGTATTTTTTCTCTTCTTACGGTACTATAGGTAAATGCAAGTACCTATGTGGTTATGTCCGGTTCCTAATTCTAATTTTACGTTTATGAAGTTTATCTTAACAATTATTATTCTACAGACAATTAATAATCAATAAATTATACGATTTGTATTGAATCGTTGTATGGCGATAGCGTTATTATTATCTTAAAGGTGTGTGCGACGTGCGTGCGTCTACACCAGCACAGCCTTTAATTAACGTATAATATTATGTATTGTAAGGTGTATAATATAGATATAATAATATTATATAGTACACTTATAGATTAAACTTAACCTAACATACCAATATCTATACGAATATTCGTCTTATCCAGGAGTCGGTTAATATATGATGTGTGTGTTAATAATTGTGAGTTTTTCTTATGTTACCGTTCATGCAACCGAATTCCAACTGAAGTATATTGAATTATCAAACAACGACTATTTGACTGCTATTTTTGACTAGGTTAAAGCACTGTTAAATGCTAATAGACTAATATTAGTAACGTGATTTGATACATGATAAAAATGTCCTTGGTTAGATTACTTAGATTTATCGATGTTCAATATTCTTTAATATTTTCAAAAATGACGTTTAACTGAAATCCATCCAGTTCATCTAGGCAACTGTCGCAATTATGCAAAAGCAGTGGTCCAAAAACTATATTTTTTCAATATAATATAATTTTCATAACTACTGATTTATTTTTAAATCGTAACGGCTGCCTGGACTCTACGAAACTCTACTTTGAAATCAAACTATTTTTTTTTAACTGAAACATGATACTAATATTTTGAAGTTCCTACCTAATTAGTACATAATATTTATTATTCCTGAAAAATTAACACACATTATCACGTCATCACAGGGAGTCGACAAATTGATGTAAAAAACGTTATTGACTTAACGAGCTATTTAAAAAAAAATTTATCAACGTGGTAATTTCAAATTAATTTTTTATAAATATATCTAAATCACGTTCAGTAGCACGCAGTTACCCAAAGATTTTTCCATCTGTCATCTTAGCAACAAAACGATTGAACAATTTTTTTTTGTAACTGTGGTTATGAAAATACAACGATAAATAGACTTGGTACAATTTTTAAGCACACTCACGTGAAACGATCGGCACCGTCGATTATGTCGTGTGTGACCGTCTCCTTGGTGTTGGACACGTCGCCGTACAGCACGTCGCCGATGATGCCGAACCGCTGAAGCACGTCCACGCCGCGACCGATGTCCACGTTGGCGGCCGCGTCCACTCGGACGGCCGCCCTCAGTACAAGCAGCAGGACCGCCGCGACGGCCAACGCGTCCATCGCGGTCGTCGGATCCGTGAAGTACAGGCACCGGGTGACTACAGACTGCTCTCGGCTGTAGCGAGATGCCGTCCGTCGCACGGTCTTCCGGTATTGGCCGTGTTCAGCAACCCGCAGTATTGACGGCGCCGTCCATCGCGTCCGGTCGGCCGCTGCGGCGTCGGAGGTGGCGGCTTGTATGATATACAATACAAGCGATGTATCGTATTGCGAGACCGCCAAGCGGGGGAGCGCGCGATCGTCGGAACTGTAAGCGGCGATTCCGTATGTGCGTACACGCGCTCACTGCGCGCACAATTATAGGTATCACTCGCGTATTATTGTTATAATAATATAATAATGTAAAAATGTTATCCCGCGCAATAATAATACTATCGTAGGTACACGCTATGGAGCAAAAACCGAATGAGATATCATTTCAGTACGGGCAGACGGCCGACGGGAATTTATTATTATTTTTGTTATATTATCGTGTGCGTGCGCGTCGGAACGTTTTGAGTCACCGCTCGTCTTATCACCGCCGGAGGTGTATCAAATTAATACAACAGTTTTATTATCGCGCGCGCGTTTTACTTATACCGGCTCGCGTACACAATAATTATTTTTATCGGAAGATAAACCGATCACCTCCGGTACCGTTCCTAGCTACCTATTACATGCCTTATGTAGTTATGTATTAAATTATTGTTGGTATAATATTATTGATAATTAATAATTGTGCATATTATTAATTATAATTATATATCATGCGCTCGCGTGATCGTTAGCCAGGGCGTGCGCGCCTAGCGTCTCCAATGTTTTCTTTCGTTTGCGAGGGATTTGGTAAAAAAAATTGTAATTTGATTGAATCAAAATAATAATTCATTCGATTGTTAGATATGTTTAGGTTAATCATCGTGAATCGTTACGCAGTAACTGATAAATATTGCAAACAGTTTTTTATTTTTTTGTTAAATACCAATGTTTAAATTGTATTATTGTTTCATAATAATGGTGAGATAATAGAAAGATGCGTGAATTGGCGTAGCTAAGATTATGAAATTGGGGGGGGGGGATTAAGTATAATTTAAACTAAGTTTTTACAATTATTATCGTATATATAAGTAATATACATAATACATTTATTAGGGGGAACAATGTCAATAGGGGGGGGGGGGTTAAACACACAAAACCCTACGCTACTGGGTGCGTGTAATAATTTGTCATCAATAATTTAAGAATATAAATTATAATGTCTATTGATACATAGCAGAGTTGACTGAGTTCTTGTTTTCGTAGACGGTTTATATAAACGCTACATATCAGCATAAGCCTAAATCGGCTAAATCCATTAAAATTTCAGAAGTCTAACATTTTTAACATCAATGTTAGTGGGAGGGGGGGGGCTCCGATCCCACACAACTAAATAACCGTATATATTACTGTTTATAATTGCGATTTGCGCCTATGAATATCAGGGGCATTCATACGACTTTCAAACACTGTAATGTTCGATTTGTGTTTCACATTTATTTTAACACCGTACGTGGTACTCAAACTATTATAAATATTTTTATTAAAATGTGCCATGTCAAAATAAGTCGAAGAGCTCAACATAAATTCTCATTGAACATTCGCTGAAAAAAAAACTCTATTAAAAAATAAGAGTTGTGATCACATGCACATTATTTGAATTAGTATACCTATACCTAACCTATCTGAACCGACTGAACCTTCATAATATTGTTTAACAATATATTAATATTATGTTGATTATTGTTCGCTCGTTCGGTCTTTGAGATTATTGAATAAAATAATGAAATAAAATAGAACATTATTCAGCTGTGGGTACTTCATTAAGAACAATGTATACTATAAAATATGTATTTGACGATGAAGTTGCACATCGCTCAAGTCTCGCTCACATATCAGTCAATGACCAAAGAATTGATGATGATAATATACATCGATGACGTCGTTTCATTAATATAGGTACCTACATAGGTATAATATACACCAGGAGTGGCTTTTTTTATAGAAATTGTATGTTATAGCCATCGACGTTGATGCAGGTTTATTGTTCATCGTGAGTTTGACCTTTGTCTAATGCATATAATATGCATAATAAAACCGACAACGGTGGTCACTCGTAAATGTAGTCGAAATAATTGCGCTTTAGATAGTGCGAATGTATATATATATATATATATATCTATAATATATTATATATTATTACATAATATTATGTTTTACACACAAATGATCATATGATTTGTATACCTATTATTATCCGATAATTTGCAATCGCCTATAGTATTGTTGATATATTATACGAATACGTTTATATATACCGCGGTGTATAGGTATACAATTTTATAGATAGGTAGGTACTAATGGTACTATATATTATAGTAATATAGTTCACACCTCAAAAGTCCTAAAACTATTTACCTAACCGGCTAACCCAATTTCCCAATTCTATGTATATGAACCAATTATATATAGATCGTGGTAGTATAAGTACTCATAGGCGCAAATAGGGTGAGGTCTTTAGGGATTAAGCCCCTAAAATATTACATACAATAATTTTAAAGCTTATTGAATATTATTAAAGCAGAGCTTCAGCCCCCTCCCAAAATCCCAAACGCTATTTATGCCGATATAGATTGTAGGTAGGTACTATATTACATGCATAATATTGTATACATAATATAATAGTCATATTTTTAATTAAAAATCTATAGTTGATACTTGATAGGTATTTATACTAAAAATCAAAGCTACACTAAAACTGATTATGATTGGTTTAAACGCATACCATTTCAGTACTGCAACGTAATAAACATGCGAACAATTATTATTTATAAGAACATACTTTTCTCGACCTATCGCATTATAAAAGTGTTAACATAGTGATTTCTTCCAAGTCCAAGAAATTAAGGACATAACTTTCAATAGACAAGTTAGAACACCGATTTTGAAACATTGTAGTTCGCAATCTATTTTTTACAACTTTCATTTATGAAAACAATTATTCTACACTACTATTTGAAACCAAATACTCAAAGCATTTCTAAATTCTGAAAATTAACTATATAAAATGGTTATAGCAAAGTATCCTGAACAAAAACAGTTCTCATGAATTTTTTTTTACAATCTTTTGTGCATATAAATTTATCAAAAATTATACTTAAGTAGTTCGATTCTTAAAGATGATTCTAAAGCATCTGATTATATATTGACCTGATTCGTGGCAGAATGTAATATAATGTTTTACATTATTGTAATACATGTTTCATATTTCCTAGGTAGCTGAAAATACCTGAATTATTGACATTTTATGTCATAGACTTTCATCCTTTATCAGTAGACTGGGACAGGAAGTCAGGAACAGAAAAGGTGATTGATTTTTCCCCTGAGTGACAACGGTGTCGTGTTAAGTGACAGTCACGAAATAAAAAAAAAACAACAAATAGATCTCAATAGTTAAATATTATATTCTGTTAATGAAGTTGTGACAAACAGAGTGATGATAACTTTACGTGGGTACCTTAATCATACGTCTATACAATATACTCGTATTATAACCTAACCTATCTGTTCCCAATATATTTTTTGGGGGTATTGACCGAACGTATGAAATATTATGTGGCAAAATTATACCTATGTACAGACTAAAAACCTTAACACGTCTTCACACGCACTCACGATTATTCAATTTTTTTAACGACAATTGTTTTTTCCCAATAGGTGCCAGCTATGTGTTTAATGTTAATTGCATTCGTATGTAAATAAATAACATTAATTATAATACAAGTTTAATACGTATATATTTATATATTGTTATTTTTAATACCGTAAGTTTTTATAGTATTTATAGTTACGATATACGCTCTGACGTTCTGTCCATATTAAATTGACGAAATGGCTGTGTGTTGACCACCCCGGAAGATAGAATTATTAATGCTCTATGTATAGGACATAG
The DNA here is from genome assembly GCF_001856785.1 of Myzus persicae. NCBI lineage: Eukaryota > Metazoa > Arthropoda > Insecta > Hemiptera > Aphididae > Myzus > Myzus persicae. Next base: position 219,007 of record NW_019104045.1, on the reverse strand, counting down.
GTAAAACATATTTTGTTAATTATAATTTATAACTCACTTATAAGTACCTAATATTTGGACTTCAGTATACCAATCAACAAGTAACAACTATAAAAAATTGAAAATATTATATGTACCTGCGAGGCAGCTTTTTATTATTTTGAATACAAATCATGCAACAAAATAAATATTTTGATACGATTTCTCAAATAAACTTACTTGTAAAGTTATTTAAATGAAAAATAATGAAAATAATTTGTGTAACGTTATTGTAATCATATTAACACCATTGATTTATTATTGTTTTCGGTTACTTCTCAAATCAATTTTACGAGTCTAAAATGTGACACCACTTATGGTTTCAATTAAGTGCTAAACAACCGAGTAGGTACCTCCCCACCATTACCCGTCAGTTGACGGCGATAAGAAAAATAATGATATGATTACTCATGAATGTTATGGTTAATGAATAATGAATACCTATACTATATTGTATAACAAATTATATTTACCTCGTCAATGAGTGATGAAATAAACCGTATTCAATTGTATGCACGTGGATAAGTACCTACCTTATAGGTAGGTACTATTGTCGAAGCTAGTGGTTTTTTACCTATAGTTTAAATACATAAAAAAAAAATTATTATACTAATATAATATAAATAATGTATAATTGCAAATTATTATATTATTTGCTAATAACATAACATAATAATACATTAATAGACCTAGTGGGGTAATAGATGAAGTACAATATACAAATGAAAAATGACTGAAAAAGTAAAATTTTCAGACGTATGTATCCATGTAAGTTGACGAACATGAAAGTTTAAAAACAATTCGTTTTATAAAACTGTAAAACTCCACATTTTTATACTTAAATACTAGATGCGATAAAATGTGATACACAATAAACTCAATATTATATAAAAACTCAAAGGTACTATATTTTACTTTAATTTTAACACTTTATTTTCATCTTTGATTACGTAGGTGTTTAAAATAAATATTGCGATTGGTTTGTATTTATGATACATATAGTTAAACAATTGTTAACAATATTTTATTGCTTAAATTATAAATTTATTGATATTATTATATTACATATATAATGCTTATATTAAATGACCAAATAACTAATAAGTTATCATTAGTCTGCCAAGTCATAATTATTTTGTTTTATTCTCAACTAATATCATATAAATTATAAAATAACGAAATGAAGCTCTAGAATGAAAAACTTCATAAAAAAAAATGTTTACAATAATAACTTGTAAGTTAAAAATTATTACTAGTTTCCTAAGTATGTTTGATTTAAATGTAGTAAATGTTTTAATGAAATTAAATAAGTAAAGTAGTAGTATCATAAAATGTAAAATGTAAATATATTTGAAGGGCTATGAAGCATCTATAATTGATGTTATTACATTATAAAATGGTGTATGAAAATGTTATATTGATATAATGTTATGTACCTATGTAGGTATGTTTGATATCAAACTATTACAATGAACAAAAAATAAAACAACTTACATTTTTTTATCAAATTGATTTAAATGTTTATTGACATTTTTATTTCCATGACAACTGCGGCTAAACATATTGCTGAACAAAACCATAACAGGTAGGTAAAAGTACGTTGCTCCTGTTTGATAGTACAGGACGATCTTTCGGATTGGCACAAACAAATGGTGACTAGGTGCATGTTTTAAAAATGTCTGTTCTTACATTATTAGTTTTTACTATTTCTGCATTATTATTAGGTAAGTTAATTATACAAACGAAGAACGAAAGTGAACATTTGATAATTGTATAACTATAAACTATGATTTTATATGATACAATGTATAAAAATTGTTTTTATTTAAATGCAATTTTTATTTCTTAAACATATACTTACTATAAACCAAAGTTCAACCTTAAAACTATATAATATAATGACAATAATTTATACTGTAATATTTCATTTAGTCCACCCTATAACAGCCGTTGATGAAGTATATATATCACCATTCATCTATGACGTACAAAATAATACTGATACAATAATTCATATAAAAGGATTGGCATCTACAGTGGACATGATCAAATCAATTACATGCAATGTAATGGATTTGGATTCCCAAATCATTATGGTAACACAATTTATTTTATAGAATTATACGAAAAATGGAAGTAATCAAATCTTTTATACTGTCCTAGTCATCTACGATCAGAACTTTTAAGCGCCTATTTAAAAACAAAACTCGTAGATATTGTTCAATTTTTCCAAATATTTTCCAAGCTTGTAAATAATCTGCAGTTGTAGTATAGAGGGGCAAATTTATGAATTATTTATGGAAAATATAAAAATTATTAGCTACACATGTTTTTAAATTCCTATAGCATGTTTGCATTTTTGTTCTAATATGTATAGTTCACATTAAAATATGGGCTTCTGCAAATTTCAATGAACCAAGTAAAGAATATTGTTAAAAGTAAATTTTATATATTTTAAGTGTCAACAATTAGTAGTAATAATTAGAAAACTCTTAGGATGGTTCTAAGCTCTTACCACCTCTGGTTAAAGTTAACGGACACTTAACTGGCGGAATTCTGCCGGCAGCAAAATCTGTTATCAGCCGGTTAGCGTTAACCGACACTTAACCGCGGACACTGTAAGAAACTCCTTATAGCGTTGTCTATTAATTAATGAACTAAATGAATATATTCATATTATTATTATATATATTGTATATTGTATATTTCAAGGTAAAATTAAAATGCATTGGAGTTTTGAAAACTGTATTTAATTTAAGTTTAAGATTGGATATGTTAAAAATGTATCATTATTTCTGTTTTTATAGAAAACTGATATAAATCTAAGTGACACGTTTACGATATTGGCCCGATTCGAAAATCCAACAGCCTTAGGTGCTTTTAAGATACAATGTTCAAAATTCGGTTCACTTATGAACTTTTATGGTAATTTTTTACTTGTTAATAGTCTACATTTAATAATCGGAAACGTTGAACCAAGTACAATAAAATTAGGAGAAAGTGTTTCAGTAAGTATATACAATGCATATTCAGTCACTCATAGAACCAAAGGTACCTACGTACTAGGGGCGGACAAGCCCGGGGGAACGAAGGCAGATCCGGTGTCCTTCCCCGATTTTCATGTATATGGCCTAATTGTCTATAAAAATAATCATTTTTTTTTTGGGGGGGGGGGTTTAATTCTTCTTAGCCTACCTATAAAATGTCTTGGCCTGAAATAGTCCGCCTCTGGCTTCAGCAGTATTGCACCCTAATATCATACCTATAGGTATATAATAATAAATAATTTTTTTTATGTTCAAATTACATATAAAGTTCAAACTTGAAATATTTAATTTGAGTGAGCCTGTCCCTTTATTATGTCATTTAACTGACGGAGAAGATTATGTCATTTTACCCACGAACTCGATAAATGGAAATAAACTATCTACATGGATTACATGCCCCGAGTATAAACTTAATAGAGCCACTGAATACCAAATAACAGTAGTATATTCAACGGACGCAATTGATGCAATGTTAAGGTATGATAAAAATATGTTCATAAAACTAACTTATTGTAAATATATTTTTTAAAAACATATTCTTTTTATAAAAATAGCCACTGAGCACATTAAGAGATTATTGTTTAACGTTTACCGGATTACTTGAAAAATATCTATATAGATAATAATAATAGATTTACATCAAACAATTATATTACTTACCTATATATTTGTATTTATTTTATAAGATATCTTATGCTCTAGTTCGAACAATTTCAAAGTAGTGACCGTTCAGGCCGATCGTCCAAAAGTGATGAAATCCGGATTTACTAAAGATTTGAGAACTATTTGGTTTCAATTTGATCAAAATGTAGAGGGACCAGACTCGTGCGATGAAATATTCATGCCAATCACATTCAATCAAATTGGTCACGGTATATTTAACTTTTATAATTGACAATAGTTGAACGTTTTTAGTTGTTAAATAATATTATTTAAATTATTTGTATAGACGCTGTTTGTTGGTTTTCTTCAGATCATTTAACGGTACTCTTAGGAAATGTGAAAACTATTAAAGAAAACAGACTTCATATTCAATTTTCTTCAAACAATAATATAAGAAGTTACCGGTCGTGGCCTAATTTGAGTTCACCTATGCAAAATATTGAAATTATTGTACCAATAATTCCTTCTGAGGTGATTAATTAGTTTTTACTCAAAATTAAATTGTTTATTAAATCGGTTAAAATATAACACGTATACGCACAAATGATACGGATTAAACTGATATATTAAATCGAATATAGTTGATGCAATGCAACACATTTTTAATTTATTTAAGATTTTAACTCTAGAAAACGTAAGGATTGCTAGAATAAAATAAAATAAAAATTATGTTACAAACAACATATTATCCATAAACAATTATTTTTTGTTCATTCGATAATTCATAATTCAAGTTTTCTGAATTTATTATAAAAATCGAAATATTTTATTTAAATTTATGTACCTACGTTAAAATTGTAATTGGTCTTAGGTATATGTGTATTGTGTATATTATTATTGTATAGTTGTAGTTTGTGCAGAATATATTAAAGTAAGAAACTAGATACGTTATTATCAACGTCCTGCAGGATACAGGCAAAGCCGTGCCAAGGGGGTGGCAAATAGGGCCAGTGCCCTAAGGCAACAAGGGTTGTAACTTTTTTAAGGGTGGCAAATGTTTAATAGAGGAGAAAAATAATTCCCTACTTTTGTTAGCACGACACTGGATACAGGTATAACTGTATAAGTGTATAATACTATATTATTTATTATTTTATTCAAATAAACGTCGTTTGTAATCATTCGCACTAATCTATAGACTCAAAATTATCATTTGAATAATACACATAGTTATGATAGTTAGTGATTACAGATTCAAATAATAACGATCAAGTATGTTGTTAGGTTACATTGCCGGTATATTGGCTGAATGGACCTCGACAATTCTGCAATGTTGACGATGGTGTCATCCTTGGAACCCAATCTTCCGATCAACCTATATATGATTGTACTGGTTCACAAGTCATAAGTGTGTCCACGTCTGGTTCACCTATGCTCAAGTTTAGTCCGATATTAAGCTTTAATGACCTATCAAACTCTGCACATATGTCAGTGGATGAGTCTTCACAACGATCCTCTTTAGTGAGAAACAGTGTCAGGAGTCTTGTGATAATGATAAATCAACAAAACCTCACAAACAGCGTTTGTTTAAACAGTGCTTTGGTAATTTTTATAAAAACCTAATGTATGAATATATTTTGATGTACCTACTATGGTTCATTGAACGGTATTGTTCACTTACGCATTTAATTTGTCACAATTGCCTTTTGACAGATGTTGCCATACGTAGAATATACTTTAGAATTGTCGGGAACAAATATTTTAAACCAGTCAGGCTTGAAAAGTCAATTCAAATTCAAATTAATCGAAACCCATGGCATTAAATCCAAACCAAAATTGCAAATAATGGCACGTCCAATCGTTGCGATCGGATCTGAAGCTATATTTGAAACAGTGTTATATCCGATTTGCGGAGAACCAATCGAGGACGATTATAATAATTTACAAGTAAAATGTCTTATTAAATAATATGAACAGTACAATATATTAATATATATCAAATACCAAAAAAGAGTGAAACTCGCTTTGCTGTTTAATTAGTTTTGATTGTATACCTACAATGATCAATAAGTGTAAGTCTACTTTGCGTACCTAATGATAGATTTGTTAAATTTTAATTTAATGATAAATCATTATAAATGAATCTGAGCGAAGGAGATGGATGGTTCGGTATCTAATTCTAATTCTAATTGATTTTGTATTATAATAATCTTATCATAGTATTACATTATAGACTATAGTATTTTTTTTAATTCGATAGGCTGAACAAATGTTTTCCGTAACTTTCAGATTTTTAAATTATAAGCAAAGCCAAATATAGGTACCATACCATAGTATGTGATTATAGGTATAAGGTATATACTATATACTATATATCATGATACAATAGCTTAATATACATATAGCTTAAAATAAGTTAAAATATTTTGAGGGATTCTTTAGGTAGGTATAAAAAAATAAGTGTAATGGTGATAAATAGATAAAGTTTCTTTGTCTCAAGTCTCTACAATCAATATTTTTTAATTAAATCCTAAGTATTATACTACATTAATATTTAACGAATTAATGAGGACGTTTTGATAAAAATTTTAAATTATGACCATTTTGTACTATATTTTTATAAGTTGTCTAGTTATCTAATTTTTTTTACGCGTTAGGTACTTAACATGTGTTGTGATCGTGATTTTTTTTATAAATAACCTTGCATTATAAATATGTTTTTCTGAAGACTACGTAGGTACACCAAATTCCTAGTGTTCCTTATTGTAACAATGTGACTTGTATACGTACTGAACATAATAAAGTAATGTTATTATTTTCGTTTTACGGCACGTAAATTATATCTGATTCCTTATTAATATTATTATTGTTTCGGATTTTCAATTCCTCAGATATCACTATTTTATCTTTTAATTGAGCTATTATTATTATTATTTATTTATTCAAATGGGTAACCGAATTTTATCAATTTATATACAATTTTGTTTGAGGTCGCTAACATTCGTTAAATCTCGCCTATATAGTATATACATAACATCATAAAGTAATCATTTCGTAACGAACATCGGAGTATGGCATAATATGTATTACATTTATTTATTATATTTTATTCACTGATTTAAAAAAATTTACATTTGTATTAAGACTTTAAAGTTTAAACTTTGTTGAGTTATTTGCAAAAAAAAAAGCCACAGTGACATAATATACCTAGGTACATCTTAATTTTTTGTGTTTACCAATGTGTGCTTTTTCAAATAAATACTCATATTTTTAATTGTTTGTAATACTCACACATTGTATTGATGAAATATATCTCCGTGTGTAGTATAATTGGTATTTTATAACCGAAAACAGTAAATACAATATCATCGGAGTGAATGGTCCAGTATTGATATTAGATACAAAAGGACTAACTCGAGGCAACAATTATACAGTCGGTTGTGAGTTGCATAATGACATCGTTTTCCTGGAAAAAAAAACTACAGCAATGGCCAAGGTAAATCTATACGATATTAATACAAGTATACTTATTTAATTTTCCATACATCTACAACTATACCTAAACCTAAACCTTCCGTTTTTAGTCATATATGTATATTCTATCATCTACGATACTTATTTCTTTTTTTAAAATTATGTATATATATATAAATATAAGAAACTATTATACCTATTACCTATACATAATTCAGCAATAAGTAACGTAGATGAGAGAATATTTAGAACAATTATGGCTTGAAATGCATGAAGAGGAGACTATATTTAGCAATACAACCTTAGAATTTAAAGTTTAGACTTTTTTCTTTTATATTTTATTATGAAATATAGTCCAGTTTTAATATGATGTAGAATTAAAAACTAAGTGTTTGCTTGGGGGAAAAAGTGTACGTTTCAAAATAATGTCATCATTTATTACTATAATAGGTGTTAGAAACATAAAATAAAATGTATTGTGTCTAATAAACAAATTGTAAAAGAAATATAACTTATAATATCTGAATACTTCTGGGATTTTAATAGTAACTTCTACTATCAAGTGATAAAAAAAGTATAACTACGTGGAATAGGGGTGAACACAGGTCCCTTGTTCCCCCTTAAAAAATAAAAATAATACGCCCCGGTAATTTGATTGTTTTCTAATGAACAGTAACTATATTTAATGCAATTTACCTCAATAGAATTCTAACATGTAAATATGTATTAAAATAGTAATAGTAAAGACTGTAGTAGATCAACAATAAAAATATGTACCTAAAACCAAAACATTAGATAAAACTGTAAAAAATACTGATAAGACATTGTGTGTATAATATATCAAAAATGTATATTACCTCAAGTCAAGTACGTCATTCATATCGTAGATTTTAAACAATTGAAATAACATTGTAACTGGTAAAATAATATTTATGTATAGCTATATTATAATATGGGTCGTACGGTCGTCGTTTGCGTACTATTATAAAAGCTTATCAGTTATTAGCTTCATTAATATCACTCGAGAGCAATATTGTCTATATTAAGCAATAAATTATTGTTTTTGACCCAGGAGTAGTTTTTTGCAGTTAAGTCAATAAATGGAATATTAACGATTTGTACAGGGCGGAGATAAGCTCAGGTTATAAATACATGGAATTCTCATAATATTTCGACCACGTGTACCTTACCTACATAAATAGTTTTGAATGTTTAATCAAATAATCAAATGCCCGGAAAAATGTTAGTCATGAAAAACGATTAGCAATCGACGTTGTCTTTATGAAACTCTTTTTAAATACCAGTATTGGTATTCTAATTGTTTTGATGTAAAAAGACATTTGAAGTCTTAAAACTGCTAGTTATGGATTTCAATTTTAACTATAAATTTAGGTATAACTGATTAACTCTATATATATATATATATATATATATGATCTTGAATTGTAATCTTTTGTATTCATTATTTGTAAAAAAATTTAAACACCATTCATTTTTATTCATTTTAAATTTTAAGACAAATACAATTTTATAAATAATTAAAAACAACAACTATGTGCCTACTTATATAATATATAAATAATATTTATATGATTAATGATATAGGATGAAATCCAATTTGGAATTGAATCGTTTGATGCAAAAACAATTGTTGTGCCACAACAAATTGTGGTTGGGTTTGGTCGGCCCATTCACTTAAGGATAAAACATCAAAATTATGTAACAATGAGAGATATACAAGTATGTTAAAAACTGTTATTTTAAATTCAACCTTCCACAAAAACATATACATGTATATAATTAAATGAATTCAGTTTTCCTTTGATTGTTTTCAATAAAACATTTTTATCTTTATATTCGTATTTATGCATTCATGCATTTTGCTACTAATAATTATAACACCGCAATGTTTGTTTGTTATAGTATAAATGGCTTTGCAAAACAACTAATGGCGATGATTGTTTAATTGTCGGAAATTATCCTGCGTTAAAAGAAGCTATGGATGAAAAGTCATCATCAACATCGTCAGAATTAATAATTCGTGAATTAACATTGCAGCCAGGAAGGTATTTCCCTTATTTCAAAATTCAAATTATGTTTTGAAGCTTTTATGAATCGATTTTATTCTATTGATTTATATAAATTCACTCTTGGTAATATTTATGCTTTTAGTATATATATATTCTGTCGTTATGTTTTATTTAAATTTAAAACGATGTGAAAAATTATATATATATAATATAATTATGTATATGATGTAATTTATGGTTTAATTTAGTCTTTTTTGTTTGTAATTTTAATTACATACAATTATCATTTAGGTATTACTTTGTGGTTCAAATATCATTAAGTGGTGTTCCGATTGACTCAGCTGTATCCGTGGTTGTGGTTTCTTTTGAATCTGGTCCACATATAATGTTTTATTGGCCAGATGGAAATTTCAACCCAAGTATACCTGCAATTCCCGGAAGTAGTATCGTGATGGCCGCTACTGTCTCTTTTTTAACTGCCAGTTGCTTAACTACTTGGACTACGTCATCAGATTCTGGATACAGCTATTTAACGTCAAAACAGATGGTAAATACAGCGCTGTTGTTACGATTTGTGAGGCCTTAGGCAATTACTAAATTCCGAGGCCCCATAATTTATTGTAAAGTAAAACCAATAAAATGTCCTGTCAATAATCCTATACAAATTAAAAGCATGAATGTCATTTAAGATTTATTGAGCTTAGACCTCTGAGGCTCTGAATTAACTTGTACTGTTTACCTGCGTCTATGACCAAAAATGTGTAATTATAATACTTCTGTAGAATTAAATCCAACTGCGGATAGTTACGCAAAGCAACGTGAAGTTGGTTATAGTAAATGAGTTAGTCAGTCAAGACAACTTCTCATATATGTATATTATATATATTTAAAAGAAAAAACAATGTTCTTTAACAATTTTAAATTAATAAATTATATATTTTTTTGCATAGGCTATATTATTAAGCCTAAAAAACGATAATTAACTAAGAACAAAATATGATTGATCATCATAAAAAATTTTAATTCGATTATTGTGTCATAGTTTTAGTTCTGAGGCCATTTCGTTTTCTTTAGATAAAATTGCTAATCCAGATTATATGATTTCCGTTATTGTATTCCTCAAATATGTTTTTTGAGCTTTAGTCATGATCTCTCGACGCTAGTAGAAGTACCTACTTTCCTAAATGGAATCGTCAAAATGATTCAAATGGCAATTTAAGTATTATGAAAAGAACTGCTAGCTTTTTTTGTAATTTCTAATGCTTATAAGGTTAGGTAGGTACTGCATTACATTTTAATTATACAACAATATAAAATATAAATTGAAACTCAACAGCATAATATTTTTATTATTATACTAATGTACATTGTACAATCATTCAATTAAAAAAAGAATATCAATACAATAAAATAAATTTAACAAAATATAGTAAAAACTACAATTAGTGTTGAATTTATTGTAGATAATTTTTATTTAATATACACTGATCATATTTTATCAATCAATCAACAGTTCATAATTATTAATTTGAGTGTATAATATTATATAGGGTGGAAAAATGAAAGTCATTAGAGAATTCATGCCAGGTCGAAATGAAACATTCTCGCATGATATTCGCATTGCGGTAACATTGCCAAATAAAATTAACCAAAATACAGATTTCTTACTGAAACTTAATGTCCATTGTGCTTCTTTGAAACATGCAATGTTTGGGGTTGTGCCGATTTCAATAGTTGCTCCACCACGAATATTCAAATTAAAAGTATGTGTTTTGATTAACTCTATTGTAGTTTTAATTTAATAAGATAAATAAATTAGACGTTAGTAATTACATTACATTATGAGTTTATGATCTATATAAATTAATATTATTAATTACCAGGTAATACCAAAAGAAGGAATTGGTATTTTGACGAAATTCAAATTTTACACCGATTCAGCGTATGATAGAAAATCTAGTCATCCAATCCGATATAGTTTTGGATTTTATCTACCAACATTTACTACCGTTCCAATATATTTTTACTCATCAACTTTCAGGTTGCAAACAGAAATGATTCTCCCGTCAAGTTAGTAAAATATTATTGTATGTATAGATCGTATCAGTGGCGTATTTACGGGGGAGGAGTAGTGTTCCTGGACCCATAGATATACACCATCTATAAAAAAAAAATAGAACCTTATAGATTCTGAGCTGAGGGAAGAACAGTTAAAAATGTATATACTTTTAAATTGTAATACCTATAAGACTTAAAAATATTTGATTATTTAAATTAAATAACAATTGGTTTTTTTTAACATTAAAATGTTATAATCACCAATTGTTATACAGTAAACAATAAAATCTAGTATCTAAGTATAAACATATTATACGAATTACATATACTAACGTAATGTATTAAGTAAAATCATGGCCCATATTAGTAAATCTCACGTAAATATAAGATAACAATTAAGAAGAGACAGAGTTTTCTGGCCGTAGGAAATCGTAAATACGCAACTGAGACGTGAGCAGATGTTTATATGTTTGTTTTTACAACATAGTTTATTCAATATCTTATTTATGCAGTCAATTTGGACACAATATCAAGGATCAAAACTATTTTAAAAGTATGCAACGTTTACGAAAGTTGTAGTACGATTGAAGGTCCAGAATTATCTATCCATCATCCAACACAGGTTTCAGATGAAGACATAACGTAAGGTTATTTTATAATAATATAATATTCTATATAATCTTATGGTATTCAAAATGTATAGATTTTACAGTATATTTTTTACCAGAATTTAAAAAAAAGTTATATTCGTAATTGTTTTGATTAAAAACGATGTTACTATATACTGAAGTTGAATAATAATGTATAGTTATTAAAATATTTTTTGTCTTTTGTGTAGGTTCTTTGTACAAAAATACAGCAGAATGTTAATGAAACAAATGCTAACTGAATCAGAAGCATATTTATTCACTTATATGACAACATTAAAATCATTAAAAACTGAAGTCTATGAAAAAACTGCTAATGAAATATTTAATGTTATTTCAACACATATCAATAACGACATTATAGAAAGGTATACCCGTACTATTGTTTTTTTAAAATTTTTTTTTTACATAGAATTTTCATAATTATTTAGTTAGAAACAATAAACTATTATCAATTATTATTATTATGTATACTAAAATTGTATAGCGTATCCTACGGAATTGAATACATTCCATTTGGTCTGGCACTTTTAGATTCAATTTCTCGTACCTTTTTTGTGCTTCCAAAGTTTAATAATATAATTGTTTCACAATCGTTAGTGTCATTACGGGATCGGATATACGCTAGATTAATAGGTAGGTACTCAATTTTGGTAATAATAAAACAGAGTTTGTATAAAAATGTATTGATAATTTTCGCAGCCTACGATAATGCACCAACGTCAAATGCCGTAAATAACATGAGATACATCTTAAAAAATGTGAATTCTAATATGCAAAATATTTACTCGCAAACAGAAATAAACACCGAAGTGGTACGTTTATTTCTATGTATAGCAGAAGATTATAATAAACTCCAACAGAAGTCTGTATTATATCATGTCAATTATTAGGTGAAATCATTTTTACAAGTCTCGGAAATAGTTATTTTAAACAAGGACGACGGACCGGATGGATTAAATGAAAAAAAAAAATTGCTTGATAGTGTTGAAAATTATGCTAAACATGTTTGTTTGACATTAAATGAAGCACAAGAAATATATGTGGGTTAGTTAAAGGAGAAATACATTTTCAAAATTGTGCTAAGAATATGTTATTAAAACGGTAAATACATTTATTTTAATTTTAAATTGTATTATATAGGATCATTAGTTGGAAGTTTCAGCGTACGGCAAGTAAACGGCGTCAGTTCAATAGAACCATATATTGAGATGCCTACTTGTAATTCGGAAATCCACAAAAAATGCATCAAACAAAAATCTAAGGTAATTATTTTTTTACACGTCATTTTTTTCTGTTATATTTCAACAATCATAAAGTTTAAACTTTAAACAAAATGTACACTAGTATAAAATATTTTTTTCATCTATGTATGGAAAAATAATAAAGTCATTAAAAACAAACTATCTAATAGCAAATAATTATTGTTGAGGCTGGAAATTTAACACCCCAAAAAAGGAAACTTCTCTATATAAAAAAATGTGCCTTAAAGACTTAACAATAATTAACTTAAAATAATATTCACTAAAAACTATAATTACAACGCAAATATTAGGTATACAAAATCATTAAAATACATTGTAGTATTGTCATTGTGCGTATATCTGTAAATTAATTTTAATTATTTGTTGTGATACATTGATGTTATTTTAAAAATTGATTTGGCTTATTTGTGTTCACAAAAAAATCATAAAAATGAAAAAGTGACCTTAAAATCGTAAAAAGTATTCGGAACAATAACTCAACATAACATGAGAAACCAATTTGTATTTTGTACCCATACGAGCTTCGACGTCTTTAAAAAAAAATACAAACGTTTAAATCTCAGCTCTAATTGTCATATTATTCAACTGTTACAATACTGTTCTAAGGTAATAGATAACGTAAATATTTCATACATGTATACATTTTTATTAGCTTCCAGTATATTTTACTATAAATAATATGCTTGATCGTATTATTAAATACAACTAGGCATATAGGCATATTAGTATAATATAGTTTTAAAATTAATTAATGAATACAAATAATCTGTTAGTGCTGAAATCGATATTGTACGATAATGGGACCTTTATTATCTAATAATTTTCCCGGCTATAATGATATCGGCTCTATGCGGTATAACGCATAATATGCCATATTATAACATGTAAGTTAGGTAGTTCAACATTGAATCCCCGTGCGAACATATTACGTGCGGTGTTAAAATAAAATATAATACAGTCCACTATTTTGAAGTTTTATTTTTTTCATATCTTAAGTTAAGTTTTATAATATATAAGTACTTAACATAATCAATATCAGATTTTATAATTGATTAAATACGTTTTAGAAACAACTTTAAGCCTTCGTAGTATATTCATACCTAGTAAATTCACATATGTACCTATATGTGTGTAGTGTGTGTAATGTGTATAATGCTTTTGTATATTAAATATAAATTCAATATGTGTCTTAATATAGTATATTAATTTGTGTACGTAGTTATAATTCGTTTTTACAGAATTTTCTAATTTTTTTCTACTGTAATAATGCAATGATAATTAAATAATGGGTTTGTTTTTAATTTAGGTTATGATCAATAAAAACCTTTTTTTATCTCATAGAACTGAGTTTCCATTATGTTTTATGGGTTTTCATTTCTATGACGATTTTTTCACCCAAGTGTACGGTAATAAAGGCCAATTTCTTAAAAGGTAAAAATTGTTAATTAAATATTAAAAACACATATTATTATATTTATTACTATTTACTATGTAGGTACTATTAAAATATCATAGACTTATATATTTATCGAATTACATATTTTTAAATTTGGATAAACTTTGGCAACTGTGGCTATTAGATTTTAAATTTCAAACATGATCAAAATGTTATTTAACATTTTAGTTTATTTGCAATCTACACTACACTATACAGCTAAGAATAAGTTTGATATTGCTTTGATGAATAAAATTAATTATGATTTGATGTTATACTGGATGAGGGATTTTGACAGGATGTTGGAAATATTGGCTTCCCTTTTCTCATTATAGTAGCCACAGTCTGAGGTTAAAATATGTTTGACTATTGGCTGTAAGATGGATATCCATAATCCTCTACAAAGATTTATACGGGTAATTTCACTAGGACTGTAAGGTATTGATTGATGAGTATTAGCTGTAATGTTCAGAGCATGTTGTCGGAAATTTAAATTGTCCTTATATTATTCATTCATATTATATTCATAACATGTAGTTATATTTATATAAATTAATAATCTATACGAATGTTGACTGTCGGCTGTTTATTCTGAACATGTTTATATATTAATGATAATATTATTTAAAAGATATTTATGTATTTTTATTCAGACATAGCGGATTATATGGATTTCATATTATGAAGATGAATAATAGAAAATCTAACTATGAAAGTGTAGTATTAAATCCATCGAATATATTGAATGTTATTGAAATTCCTTTACAATCGACAACTGATACCCAAACCCAACTAGAAGTATTAAACGATAATTCAACAACTTAAAAACCTACCTCATTACTTAAGTTAATGCTGTTAATTTTAGTGTAGGTATTGGAACGGTATATTAGGTTGGACTAATGAAGGATGCAAGTTTCTTGGTGTAGTCACAAAATCATTTAATCCGTTTGCTAAGTGTGAATGTCCAGCATTCAAATATTACGGGTAAGTTAAACAATGATAAATTAACTAAATAATAGTAGTATAACTATTAACTAATATTATACGTTTATTGCATATCACAATATCACATTTTTTTCAGAATATTTTCAGTAGACGTTGCAAACATCTTATTCGATAATTCAGTATCGGATTCAACACACAATACAGTCGTTTATGATAATAAAAATAAGAACCAACTTTTCAATAACTCTTCGATTACTCAAAGATCCCTTTCTGATATATGTGTAGCTTTCAAGTAAGAAATATTATATTTAAAAAATATTACCGATAGTAGTTTTTAATAGTTCACAAAATAATTTTGTTTATAATTGTTATAAACATTAATTTATCTTGAGTAATATTTGTTAATCATGTGTTCTTGCGTAATGGTATTTTATAATGCAATATGCCAATATTATATAAGTTTCTTTTGTCATAAATAAAACCTATTTAAATGCTAGTGTACTGTATAGAATACTGTATTCAAAAAAATAATAGGAGATACTATTGTAGGTAAAATGTTTTTTTTAATATCTATAGATAAGGTAGCTTTGTGTGTCTATTCTATTGTCTTAAGTTATAAACAATTACGTTTTGTATCAAATATGTATATTTAAAAACATCCAACAATAAAAAGTAACTTATTATTTGTTCTTATGTTAACAGAGTAAATGGGGATCCTGCCGATTTGCATGATCAGAATCTAAGGGATTTAGAAAATTCTTTAAGTCGACAATTAACGGAAAAAATTGTATCTCTTTCTTCAGTTTTGAAAGAATTGAAATTGATTATGAGTAAGTTATTTTAGTTTTTAAAAATATTTAATAACGTATGAATACATGGATTAACCAGTCATTTAGTCCCTGTTTCTGAATCATCAACCATAATTATTATAACAAGATAAATCTCATAGAGGTACCCAAGTTACCATAAACGTATATTTAAACATAATACATTTTTATATTAGTTTTTGGAAATTTGTGAATATTTGTAAGTTTATAATTTAAAAAAATAAAACTTTTAACTTTTCAACCATTCAGTGTTTATATACGTAATTTATAACATTATTCATGTATTTAATCTATCAATCTTATAATTTACTTTAATAATTACTAAAAAATATAAATTGTAAATACTATAATACAAAAACATAATTTTAATTCATGTTTTTTCATTATAGTTAGGTACCCATATTATTTGCACACAATCATAACCAGGGGTGCTGTATGGGGGTGGCAGGGTGTACTTTAGCCCCACAATATTTTCTGCATCTTATTGGCCTTCCAAAAAGTTTACAACCACGCTGATGCAAAAAAAAAATAAAATATATTATTGAAACCATAATGCGTATACCTAGTATAATATGTATAGAGGTAATGTATATTTATATTCGTACCTATATCGTTGGTATGCATATCAAAAGCTCTTTTCAATTTCTAACTTTCCAATTTTTACTTTATTTAAAATATTTAATATATAACTTTTCAATCCCACGCACATACATGCATAAAATACCTATGTACTATTAGTATTTACCATGATGAAGAAAAAGTAATTAGAGGATGAAACAAAATTGGCCAGGTTACATTTTTGCATCCCTGTTAAAAAAAACTTAAATTTCACCATTGATTATAGTACTTTCACAACCTCAATAATGTACAAATATACAGTTGTATATATTATACCATATTACTATAATGTTTATTTATAAAAATAATTTAGGACTCAATATGTTTTCCATTATTATTGTAGGTGAACCGATGTATATAACTTTACATTTAATGCAAAACGTAAATATTACTACAGATGAATCTATTCAAGACCTTGTTAAGAAACTAGCTGATGGATCTTTAATTGTATATGACTTGCATAGATTTAGGTTATATGTGCCAGAACAACCATTGCGAATTATCCAGCCACGTAACTTAGGTAACAATTAATAAAATTACTTTTTTTTATACTATATATATATGTATTATAAAATTTGAAATAAAATGCATTATTCTTTAACACAAATACTATCATTTGTTAAAACTTGTATTTAACAAAAAATAAATGTTTTCTTTTTCAGAGTTTAGCGAAACGGGAAAAAATATTGCATTGTTCTTCGCTATATTTGTGGCTTTTCTCGCCTGTTTTGTGTTTGGTTCAATATTATTCAAACGGCATCAACTTCTTACCGAAATTTCAGATGTTCAAGTAAAGTAAAAAGAAATGCATTATACTTTATAATTTATATACATAGTAGTACTTTATTTTAAAATTTATCAGATAAACCAATAACATTTTCGTTTGAGTTTAAAAATGTGTCTGTTTATAAAAATTAAATAAGTATTAATAAAATATGTATAAAAAATAATCAAATTCACCTAAATAAGAATCAACAAGAAAGTATATAGTTTCCTAAGGAAACTTTCCTTATATCTAAATAGTATATTTCAATACTAAATAGTGGATAAAACTGAGCTTACACATACGTATCAAAGGATTAAAATTAGTTTGAGACTTTTAGTAGTAAAATATTAAATGATAATATAATTTCGTGTGAACATAAAATATTCAGATAGGAGGTCTCTACTATTGATTTTCACATAAAATACCGAAAAAAATGTTTTCAGCAAAATGTAAAACAAAAAGATCCTATAAGACGACCAAAATATAAGAAATTGGAGTCCACTGAATTGATTGAACAAAATACATCCTCAGAACAAAGATTTCGGCATTTTAATAACAGTAAATAAAAAATAATTATAGTAGTAAAATAATCTGCTATTTATCAAACTAAAATAATCAATTTATAATTTCAGATGTAGAACTTTCGGACTCTGGTATTACTTTACATTCTGATAGGACACAAATCAATTTATTACAGCAACTGCATTAGATTATAATTTGAATACAGATGACAAGTTGTGTATTGTACTTAATAGGAAATAAATATAATTCAGTATTAATATTGATTTTTGATGCCTTGGTCGACACTTTTACATACCAGCTACCTAGGTATATACACATGTATTATGTACCTATCCAGTGGTGCCGTGAACATTTTTAACGCAAGGGTAAACATTTAAGTTGTAAATACTATAGTGTGTACTGCAGATATTTAAAATTCATTATAATTATTACGTTATCAATTTTATTTCATCCCCTGTTCTCCGTCAACCATCCTCTCCAAACTCTCTGCGGTTTATTTTCAGGATTTACCGTAATTCAGAATTTTTTTTCAAAAAAATGTAATTACAAATTAACAACCGAAGAATTCCTTCTGTTGTATAGTGGGTATCGAATCATTGAGTAACTGAGTAATGGATATGTTCAATTTTAATTTAATAATAAATCATTGTATACTAATTGCACCTACCTATATTAGAAACAACGAAAAATGAATCCCGTTCGTCTTCTAAGAATATTTTGTTATACCTTTATATATTGTTATTTGTAATTTATTTTTCTTTTAGTGATGGAGCAAATTGAAACTATTTTTGCGAAAACTAGATAATCGTGTATAATGTATGAGACGATGTGCTTCTATTTTCCTCATATACCTAGTAATTATCATAATATAGTTGCATGTAATATATTAATATATATAGCTAATATTAAATTGTAAGAAAATACTTATAGTAATACATATAGATACCTCAGAAGTTCAGAACGGTGTAAATAGATTAGAAGTATAAAAAAAATTGAAATTAATCTGAAAATTTTGAAAATTGTTATTGTATATAGAAATCTCTAAATAATAGTATACTTAGTGGTAAAAAAGTGTTAAAATATTTTTTGAATTATAACGGAATAACAAAAATCGTTATTTTTCGTAATTTTGTCAAAACATTAAACATTAAATATTTAAATGTCTATAGAATATAACTATTTAAGAAAAACGTATGACATCCCTTGTAAGTTGTATTACATTTTCAAGCCTAAAGTCTTGAAACTAAAAATTATATTAATCTTAAACTAAAAATAATTTGTACATTTTCGTGGTTTTAACGAATTTTGGTAAATTTTAACTTCTATTAAAGTTATAAAAAAAGTTGTAGTTATATCTATAGATGTATTTTCTTTGAATTTACAATGCTATAAAAACAACTTTTTGGAGATCTTGTGTTACATTTTAAGATGTTTTACTCAAAAACAAAAATGCTTTTTATGTGTACAGTTGCAAAAAAACTATTAGTAATACCCGTCTAAAATTCCAAATTGTTATTCATATTAATTTTTAAATAATAAAAAGAAAATAAAATCTAGTTTTGAGTAAAAAATCTGTTTTTTCTTTCTTAATTTTTTGTTTTCCCGGATTATTTTTGAAAGTAGGTATTGCGAATTTTTT
Organism: Myzus persicae; assembly: GCF_001856785.1. Lineage (NCBI taxonomy): Eukaryota > Metazoa > Arthropoda > Insecta > Hemiptera > Aphididae > Myzus > Myzus persicae. The sequence goes on along the minus strand of NW_019104045.1, from coordinate 199,113 downwards.
ATTTTTAACTTCCAAAGTATCATCTAATAGATCAGGTTTTCTACCAGCGGTTTTCTATCACCCTCGAAGTTAAAGATCGAAGCATTTTTTCAACTATAAATGTGTCTTCGGACACAAAAAAATATACATTATTGGAAAACTGATAGGTAAGTGATTCAAACGCCACACAGATTTTAGAAAAAACACGAAATTGTAAATTTCTAGAACAAATACATTCATTGTTTTATCCAGAATTGAATACACCCTTAAAACCGGTAGGGTTGATCTATGAAATATATAGACCGTGTGGCCTAATGGATAAGGCGTCGGACTTCGGATCCGAAGATTGCAGGTTCGAGTCCTGTCACGGTCGTCAAATATTTGTTATTGCCAAACAATATTTATTTATGCTAAATAAATACTGTTTTGGCTTGCTAATTTTACAAATGTTGAAACCTCTTTTAATTTTTATTTTGGCATATTTTTTAAATATTGATAGATAATAACTATTTTATTAAACATAATAATAATTAAGCACATAATATTATGTTATAAGTTATAACCAACTACTTATTGGTCAGCTCATTGAAATAGCCAATAGGTATAACATTATACTCATTATAGACTTATTGTTCACATGTTTTTAACTTATAATTATCGTATATATTTACGTAACTAGGAATCATTTTACAGAGGTATTATAAAGATATATGTATTGCGCTTGTGAATTGTTTTATCGTAATCTCTTCATTTACATTTATACGTATTAAACAATCATATAATTCAACATAGGTATGTATATCAACAAACACAGACGAAAAGAGACTAGTAGTGTTTGAAAGAAAAATCTTAGGTAGACTCTATGGCCTCAAAAGAAACGAAAAAGAGAATACATACGAACGAATAACGAATGAAGAGTTGAGAACAATATTTGATGAGCTGGACATGGGTGGGCGTTCTCAAAAGCAGAAAGATAAGCTGGGTGCCTGGGTCGGTCAAGTTTGGAGAGCAGAAGGCCGAACGTTACATGAAATTGCATTATGGAAACCAGACAATATCTATGATTTGAAACTGGTTTCAAACCCGTTTTCAGAAACCAGTAAAACCATTAAAAAATCGAAACCGGTATTAAAATAAAAAAATGAAACCGGTATTAAAATTATAACCGAAACCGGAAAAAATTGAAAACCGGTATTATAATTCATTTTTTTAATTTTAAACTTTTGAAATATTTTTGTTTTAGGTTTCTCAGAGCTTGTAAATCGTAGAGTTCAATAAAAAAAAAAATCACCAATAGTAAATCAATTCTCATATTTTTATGAAAAATTTAAAAATCTTGTTAAGTATTTGAGTACAATAAAAAATATACTTATAAAAATACATAACAAAGAATCAAAAAATTCCATGGACAAGAACGGCAGGTGTTCGACATTTGTTTAATTTCGTTCACTGTAGTCCAGAGGCGTCATATGGCATTATGTACTTAAGCACCCATATTATATTTTCTGAGTATATCTTTCATGGCCTGCTATGAAAATTACAGACGATCCGAAAACTGAAAGTTAAAAAACATGAAAATCATAATGCGTATATAATATAATATATGTAGGTATATAGATAACGTACAGTGAAACCTGTATAAAACGGACACCTCTCTTAACGGACAAAATAATATGGTCCTAGTAAAAATATAGGCATTACCAAAAACCTTTCTATAATAGACAATTTTGATGGTCCCTTGAGTGTCCCTTATAATAGGCAAGTTTAACTGTATATTATTGGAATGCATATAATGTGCAATAAAAGGTATATTTCCTATTTAACTTGTTAAAATATACAATCTGTTAAATAAGTTGATGTCTGATAAGATATATTTTATCATATATGCCATCTATGCACGATACTTTTAGAGAAGTCCTTAAAAAAAATGTGATTAAACAAAATTTATTACCTACCTACTTTTTAAAAAAATTTTGATTTTTCAATTAATTGATTTTTTTTAGATCCCATCCCAAAAATGACTTGGCTTTAAATCTAAAAAATATATTACTAATGAATGAAGATCGTTTTTTGATTACTGCAGACAATGTTTTTTAAAACTATTATATTGAACAATTGAAAATAAAACCGTAAACTAAAACAAAAATTTGTCGACCGTGACAGGACTCGAACCTGCAATCTTCGGATTCGAAGTCCGACGCCTTATCCATTAGGCCACACGGTCTATGGAAAATTATGAGGAAACTGGTATATTTAACACAAGAGTATTAGGAGAAACTTCGGATTATACACTTTTAATATTGGTGTATTATATTTATTATAATATTTATTTTATATTGTTAATATTTTTTATATTGCATAATTTACTTCTGTGTACATTGGTCCGTGTCCGTACTCCGTAACCAATAAAATTATCTGTAAATATGCATTTTACTTGCAATTATCTTTAAAAATATGTTTTACTAAGCTTTAATATAATATTAAGGCATCCAGCCAGCCAGGTGTAGGTAGTTAATTTTATAAACAAATAAAAGGAAACGTTCCAGTCTCATTGGTGGATCACTACCGCCTGTCCTATTCGTTACACAAATGTTCAAACTGAAAGAAAAAATATTTACTTGAATTTTTTTGTGTTTATTTTATTAAAAATAAATACCTACCTACCTTATTATACGAATACATAACTATTTTAAATTGACCACCGTGTTTAAAAAATAGCTAGGCATTTAGGTATATGATATTATGATCATCTAAGATTTGAATATTATGGATTCACTTTCCTTGCTTATCTAGCTATCATATGTATCATTTAAATAAAATTGAAGACAGCAAGTTATGTGTTTGCATATGTATGTGATTGTGAATTGTGATAGACTAATAAGTTTATTAGTAATAACCAATAGGTAGGTAATGTACGTATATGACATATATAAGATATTTTAATATGTACCTAGGTACAATAGTACGCAGCGATACTAAATATCCAATTTATACTTCACAGCTTTCTTTAAAAGTTCTTAACCGTTTGTAAATAATGTGGAACTGGAGCTATGTATAGACAATTATAACAATTTATAAATAGGTATTTTTTTTTTAATATTACCTATTTATAAATTGTTATAATTGTCTATACATAGCTCCAGTTCCACATTATTTACAAACGGTTAAGAACTTTTAAAGAAAGCTGTGAAGTATAAATTGGATATTTAGTATTTTTAAATAATATTAATAATAATAATATCGAGCAACGAATAATGGTGGCTAGTGCCAATAAGATCCAAGTAGAGTAACATAATATGGCAGTATATAGCAGCATATAATCCACCTTTCGCCAAAATTGATACCTGAAATTATATTACATAGGTAACTGTACAAGTTTTATAAAGTAAAAAGTAAATTTCTAACCTAATTCCTAGACTAATTCGATGACAATTATCCGTTATACATTTTTTTTTAATTTAGTGCAACTACCCAATAGTACCTAATATAATAATCGATGATCGTGGTGATATGCATTTTACTATTCGAAAAATAAATTGTTTTCTATACTTAATTTCTAATTCAACTTCTTTGTTATAATTAAACATTATACAAACGTTTTGATCTATTTTTTTTGTAACTTTGATATAAATCAATGTTTTTAAATAACTGGAAAAAAATTATTTTTGAATTTAAACGATGTGTAATAAATAATTTATTTATATGCTTTGAAAATTACAGGAAAAGGGTACTATAAAAAAAAACGGTAAAAACAAATCTGCGACCGTGACAGGACTCGAACCTGCAATCTTCGGATCCGAAGTCCGACGCCTTATCCATTAGGCCACACGGTCTACATGTCGGAAAGCGGAAAACTACATTATTTAAGTACATCCGTTTTATAAATTAAAAAAATATCATTCTTAATATTTTAAATATTATTAAATGCAAAATGACAAAATATTAATAATTAAAATGATAATTTATTTATATTACAGCAGTAAAAGTGCTCAAGATCGAATAGTACTCATAAATAGCCAGTTAGGTAACTATAATGCTCCAGCTTACAATTGTTTTAAAGTGCCCATTATATTATAACCTCCTAATCTCAGTCTGTAGTAGACATAATATGTTCATGATATTATCACGTATGGACTATGATTGCAATTTGCAAATTTTAGTACAGAATGAGTTTTAAATATTATTTATTCTGTGCTAGTATCTACAACCGTGTTACATCAATAACAATGTACCAGTGTGGTAAAAGAATGTTGAATGATAAGAGATAATAACTGATAAGTGATAACATTTAATCATTATTTTCAGGAATTCATTTTTAAAACAAAATATTTAAAAATGAGAAATTTATATTAATTTAATTCGACCCTTTAGAACCTTTTCTAAAAAGGGACTCTTTGTTTTCCATATTATTATTTATTTTTAGTTATTCCAATTATATTTTTTTTTGAAGAATGGCTGCACATGAAGGGCTAGATTATGATCCTGCAGATGGACATTATTCTGATGTTGTGTTAACCATTAGAATACTTATGGGAAAGGTACAAATATATATACTTATACCATCATTAATTTTAGTTACATAGTTGTACATTTTTGTAGAATATTTCTATAAACTACCTAATGCTGTTTTGCAAAAACAACCGCTTAACATTAAATAAATCAATGGTGAGCTGATTGTCTCTTTAATATGGTTTAATGACATTATTGGTTCATTAAATTGTAGTAAACCATTAAATTAAACAATTTAGATGCTTTACTACACTATAAAATTATATAATATTGCTTTTAAGATTAATCTCGAGTTGCATAAAAAAATATGATTAGTTGAATGGTTCACTAAAATGTAATGGACTAATACATTTTATTGGGCCATTAGCTTAATATTGATTCATTATAGATGCTTATTCATTGTTTATGCAACCCAGAATATAAATACATCATTTGTAATGTAACTCATAACATCTTTGATTCATTAATTTGCATTTATATCAATTGTTTTTAGGAAATCCTTCCACTTATTGGAGAATATGGAGAAGTTGTTAGAGATCTTAGAAATCAAGTAATTATATATAATTGTATGCAGTATACCATAGTTGCAAACAGGCCAAATTTTTGGGAGTACATTCAAATCCTCCACACTATTGTTTTTGAAAAATAGGAATTCCCAGCATCTCCCCCCCCCCCTTAAACTATAGTTTTTGACATACAAATACAAATTATTACTTATATTCAATATCTGTACTATATAGAGCAAACTAAGTAAAATACACTGCTGAAAAACACACATATATGCAGTAAAATACTACACTTTCTGATCATAGTAATGCCTCATAACATTTTCTACAGAAAACAACAATTTGTTGTGTATGTCTAAAAAATTTATTTTTTCAATTTCATTTTTTGAAGAAAAAAAATCATATTTATTTATGTTAAATAAAAATACTAGTACATATTATTAACAATATGATAATTTTGAGTAATTTATTTATTTGAGTTTTTCCAAATTAAATAAATTCAAAGATACATAAAATAAGATATACTTACAAATTGTTCATACTTTCAATATTTTCCAAAAATTACTGTAACTTAAAGTTGTGATGAAATGATTTAAAATCAAAAGTTGATAGTGGTTTAACCAATAAATATATGGGTGAATAATAATTATATTATTTAGTACTTACTTGACATAGTTTTGATGTAGGGGTCCTATTCTCCCTAAAGCACTAATCTCATTACACATTTTAAGATATACATTAATAATACCTATATAGTAAGTCAACAAATGCCATTTTAGTAATTTAGTATTATATTATCTACTAATACATATTAAAAAAATAAATTTAATTATGTAATAATATTGTGTAATTTATTCTCAATTGTTTCATTAATAGTCTGAAGCTACAATTACTATCACTGATAGCTCCACGCCAGAGCGCATAGTGACTGTCACTGGCAACATCAATGTAATACAAAAAGCATTTGCATTAATAACAAAAATTTTAGAGCAGGTAAATTAATTCATTAAATTTATAATTTAATTTTATGGATAAAGCACATTTTACCCTTAAACATAACAATTACCTCGAAGGTTGACTCCTATCATCATAGGTGTTGAGTTTACCCATAAGTACAGAAAGAACATCTCTTGCAATTCATATTAGTTTTACTGTATACATTTTAGTTTTAATTATAACACATTTAATAAATTTAAAAACTGTAACATTACTGTTATTAGTTATTTACTATGTATGGAAATTGTAAACTGTACATAAATTTATTAGTTACTTTTCTTCTTATATTCGTGTATATGGTCCAGTATGGTTTTTATATTTTTGTAATTTCCAAGTGTATGAATAAAATGTTCATAATTTACTTTACTATATCTTTTGAAAAATTGTTAATATCTGGAAGTTTTGAGTATATAGAAAAATGTGGAAGTATAGTTGTTCCAGTTTCTATGAACCTTATTTTTTCGTCCATTTTAATTTTATTTTTGTTTTTTGACTTATAGTGATCTAATAAAAATGCATTCACTGCATGTATCTCAACGTCTGCAAAGTCTGAAATCTGCAAGTTATCCAAAAATAGTTTTTAGAATATTTCATGTGATTTATTGAGATAACATGATTTTCTTTGTTACTTTCATTGTTACATAGTAACATGTCTAACAAATATTAACATATTTTGTTATTATTAAAATTTAAGTCAGTGTGGTCAAACACAGAAAATATAAAACTTCTTTAGTTAAGTGATTTAATTTTCTTTCAATATTTACAGAATTCTTCCACACAACTACAAAATAGTCGAAAACCATCAAGTAATAATTCTACAACAATAAAACTTATTGTACCTGCCTCTCAATGTGGATCATTAATTGGAAAAGGAGGTGTAAAAATTAGAGAGATACGAGAAGCTAGTGGAGCTATGGTAAATGTAGCTTCAGACCTATTACAAAATTCTACAGAAAGAACAGTGAGTATTAGTGGTACTGCAGAATCTATCACCGAAGCAATTCATCAAATATGTATTGTAATGTTAGAGGTATGTATGAAAATAGTGATAATTATTACTGTTTTTATATTAATTGATAATTTAAATGTCTGTTATTATGTAAGACACCAGGAAGAGGGCCTACTGTAGCTTACAGACCTTTTGTGTCACAACCAGGGCCTGTAGTACTTTGTGGAGGCCAAGCTTATACTCTTCAAGGATCATTAGCAATTCCAGCAGTTGGTGATGTAAATACATAATTAGAGTAATTTTAATTTTTTTAAACAAAGAATATAATTCAATATTTTAAATTGTATTAGTATGATTTATGATTATTCATCAATCACTCATTTGTATTCACAAGCCTATCAACGGCTGTTTTAGCTGTTTTTTTTTACATTAATGTATGGATTTAATTTAGATTTAAGAGAAATTAATAACTTAATAGGTAATTTTTAAAATCCTTCCAATGTTATTCTTTTATAGTACTCTAAGGACTGTTCTTACCATCTCTGGTTAAAGTTAACGTACTCTTAACCGGCGGAATTATATCAGTAATAAAATGTGTTATCAGGCGATTAGCGTTAACCTACACTTAACTGGACATTGTAAGAATGACCCTCTAATTGTTAGAACCAACATTTAATGTATCCCAATTAAAATTGTAAATGTAAATAGGAAGTGGTTTTTAAAAAATATATTGTAAATAAAAAAATGAATTTAATATATTACATACCTATAAATTTATTTTACAGCAAACAGCTTCAAATGCTGCATTAAATACAATTGCAAGTATCGCCCCAAATTTAATAGCAGGTTCTGGATTAGATCCATCAGGTATTTTAAAACTGTTTTTATATTCTAACCTCGATAATTATTATATAATGTTATAATTGATTATTATTTTAGTGCTTGCTGCATTAGCGGGTAGTCAGTTGCGAGGTGGTGGTGTCAGTTCTAAAACTTCACAACAGCATATTACACATGAGATGGCTATTCCCAATGACATAATTGGGTGTATTATAGGTAAAGGAGGAACAAAAATCGCTGAAATTAGGTAATTTTTATAAGTATTTTTTTATATATATTCTATTTTTTTTTTTTAATATGATTAAACAATTGTTTGGGCTACAATGCACTTATTACTTTTTAGCATCTCCGTGGAGAAAATTATATGTTACCTTACAACCAAAAAACTCATCCAACCATTATGTTTTTCCTGGCATTTAGATTTCTATGATTTATTAATCATTGTTATTATTTACGTTTATTTATGTTCCAATATTATAATATTTCCCTGTTACTGTTTTGTACTTAAGTGTGTTAAGATCGCAGAATAAACATAATTTGTTGTGAAATTGATAGAAAACCTTACTTTTTATGTATAAATTATCCAGATCAAATGACCGGCCTTTTTTTTTGTAAAATTTGATAGTTATATACTTACACTTTTACTAATAGTCAATAAGACCATTTATTTTCATACTTATACTATTTGTGTGTGTTGGTTTATACCTACATAGTACATACTAATATTAGATTAATAATATTAGATAGCAACTTATTACGAAATCATACCTTGTCATTGGATACCGTATTTTTTTTAGCCTGAGAATACGTAAACATATACACCTACATACAAAGGGTGCCTACAGAGTGAAAGGGGCCATTGCCCCCCCCCCTCGCAGAATTGTTAACTTAAATATCACTATAACTGTTATTTGATTATAAGTAATTTATATCTTATCTCTGGTGGGATTTTATCCTGCGAGTTTTGCTTGCATACATAGTTACTAACTAATGACCGAACTGCTTACACCACAACACATTGTATATACACAAGTTTGTGAAGATCGAGCATGCATCTTTTTTTCTAATATACTTCTGGCCCAAATTATATGTTTATTAAAACAAAATTTAAAATTATGTTATCTTAAGTTCAATCCCAATCAAAAATAATATTCTATTGTTATAATAATTATAATATATTATGTATGTACAGAAGAATAAGTGGAGCCATGATAAGAATTTCAAATACTGAAGAGCATGAAGCTTCTGGTAAAATGGAAAGAGCTATAACAATTAGTGGACAAGCTGATGCTGTTAACGTTGCTAAAACATTGATTAACCTAAGGTTTGTAATAATTTAATATTTTATAAGATTCAATCATTGATTTATTGTTTTGTTGTCAGTGTTGATCAGTATAATAAATCATCTGGAGAATCAGTGGATTATGATGAAGAATTTTCATCTAATTTTACAGCAGATGCAAAAACAACAACTGAAACTTTGGCAACATTATTGTCAAATCCAAATAGTTTAGGGGCTTTAGGAGCATTGACTGGACTTAAAGAACTATTAGGAAGTATTAACAATAAGAAACAAATAAATAAGAAACGAGATAAAAGTGATAAATTTTCGCCTTATTGAACTAAGTGCATGGAATATCATTGTATAATTTAAGCACATTTGAAACTACTTGTATTGATTCCACATGTATTTTATTTTAATATTACTGTAAAACTTATTAAAAATAATAATTGAATACCTATGTAGTTCCAAAACAAATCTATTAGGTACCTAATAATTATTGTATCATAAATATTTCCTTTGAATTTTTATAATACTAATAATAATTAATAAGGTAACATTTTAAGAAATATTTTATGTATTAACATTATATTTTATGTGTTATATCATTATTAAAATGTTTGATGAAAAGTAAAATATTGATTAATATTATGTACTATATATTATATAATATAGAAAATGCAAAGACAATTTATATGAATTCTTATTCTAAAATAAAATGCTAGTTTTGCTAAGGAGTAATGTCAGGAATATAATAAATAAATGTATATACCTACCAACAAACATGTCTAATAATATACTCTAAAATTATCATCAATACACAATAACTGTACATATTATTGATTTTAGATTCCAATTGGAGCAATCTCCAGGTTAGGAGATACATTTGTATTAGTTACATAATCATGTGTTTTTTCCTTATATCAACTTAAATATCAGTGAAAAAAAGCTTCAATTTTTTAACATTGAGGCTGAGATTTCTGGTAAAAAGTGGATCTGATCAGAGCTATAGTTGAAAAAATTCTCATTACTTTTCAAAATTATTGGGAAAGATTGAGTAAGATAGTAGATTGAAAACGTTGAGTGAGGCGGTTTGGATGGTTAGCTAGGTGGAATCAGATCTTCTGTAAGATATGTACGCAGTTTCAGATATTCTATGCCAGAGACTTTATCAAGGGTGGCAAACCTATGGTACGCGTGCCAGAATTGGCACTTTGGCCAAATTTCAATGGCACGAGTGGCACGACATAACTAACTAAAATATTTTTCTTGAAATATTTCATAATATTTTGTCTGTACTGACTGTACTTCATAAAATAAAAATTAACAAATAAACGTGTAATAACATGTGAATAATAATTATTGCTTACATTCTTTTATTCTCAGAAAAATGCCTTTTTCGGGGGAGGGGGCACTCAATTATATATTTAAAATGTTGGCACTTGACCCGAAAAAGATTCGCTACCCCTGGACTATATATGCACCGGACGAATTTCTACGTCCGGTTCTACGACGAACGGCGACTGCGTTTATCCAGTGATTATCGAATGTGTTTTTCAACCTCCCCCCCACTAAATGTTTGCGCTAAGTCACTTAATGTGATGGGTGGTCGGAACAACATTTTTTGAATTTCCACTTAAGTTTAATCCAAAAATGTGTAAATATACACCACGGCTTAAATTAAAATTTTATATTTCTATCTTAAACCGTGATATACACTATACATTTTCTATTTAGATTAGGTAAAATGCTAGAAAAACGACGAATTAAAGTTTATGTTTTCGATTTTCTAGTGAATGAAACGAATTTTGTACTTCAAAAACACTGTCGGGGACAACTCCAAAAATAATGAATTTTGTGTAAAAATTCGGCCACTAGTTATTAGTACTTAAAGTTTAGTGGAGCAAAGCTGATTATATGTTTGTCCGCTAGTCGCTACACCTAAGTTGTTCTAACTTCTAAGTAGACGTAAAAAAATAATAATATAATACCAGGTGGTTTAATTATACTAGGCCCGGAGACATAATATATGACATCAGCTCACACTGTGCAATTGCACTGCAGCACTGTGTCCCAATGGCCAATTCACCCCCCTTCGCCCAAGACTTATTGTTGATTCAACGGCCAAGGGCGGCGTTTACGAATTCAGGGAATGAATTTACAATTATTTAGGAATTTCTTTTATAAACTCGTACAGTCGTCAGTCATACATCTTCAGCCCCAGTGATAACTTTGTACGAATACGTATACATTTTGTGACTTCCCACAAAATCTAGCCATATACCTAAATGTTAAAAAAATAATTATTATTATTGTTGTTAAACCTATTAAGAGGGCGCCACACCCGCATGCGTTGTCTCCGTCTTACAAACGAGTAACATACCAAATTTACGCTCAGCAGTTCAAGTTTTATGTCGTTAGCTTATAAATTAGATTGAATTAACCTATTATGAAACTTGATGGTAAGAACTTTATCCGTGTTTTGTTGGAAGCTTTTTTTACGATACTTCAGTTTTTAAGCGAGGTATGCTTGTATAATAAATGTAAATTAAAAATGCTCATAACTCACTTAAAAACTGAATTATTGTAAAAAAACTTCCAACAAAACACAGATAAAGTTCTCACCATCAAGTTTCATAATAGGTTAATTCACTCTAATTTCTAAGCTAACGGCATACAACTTGAACTGCTGAGCGTAAATTTGGTATGTTACTCGTTTGTAAGACGGAGACAACGCATGCGGGTGTGGCGCCCTCTTAAGAAATTAAACACATCTTCAATAATATAGATTAAATCCAATTTTCTGCTCCAACCCTTATGAGATACAATTAAACAAAACATTAAAAAAAAAAATTTTAAACCAAAACAAGACATACCTACACTCATAAAGCATAAATTATGATTTATAAATTGTTAAGAGTTTACGAATTATGATTTATGATCCTATATTCCTATTGTACCTATATAAATTATTTATATTTATTGGTATAGGTAGTCACTACACCTTTTGGCCGTTACCTATACGGCTATAATACCTAGGGGCTATGTACTATGTTGTTAATTGTTTTGAATAATCGTCATTCATCAATTGTGTCACACTCATGATACTCATCCGGCATTCGGCAAGCCTTATCACCAACCAACCAAATTCGATTACATGTAAGCAGTAAGCACGTTGAGGTTAGAACGTATCACGTAGTACGTACTGTTCTGTGCACGTACAACTATGTTATTGTTATCTTTTATTTAATGTTTACATGTTCGTGTCGGGTATTGGACAGTAAAATAATATTAAATTCTGACAGTCAGTAATCTATTGTCAACTGTCAAGTACCTAGCTACCTATTAGGTTTTATAATATTTTATTCAAATTGTAAATGTGTAATGTGATATGTGTATAATAGATAATATGAATTTAATTTTTGTTTAATGTTTAAAATGTTTAAATGTTTATAACTTTTTTTCACTCATTAAATTTTACAGCGTCATGAATTATTATTTTCAATAAGTCTATTTTATTTGAGATACTTGTATTTCGCCTAAGGAACTTATTGCTAAAATGGCGAACATTAACTATTATGGTAGATATAGTTCATCGGAGTATGACCATAGTAAGATTTATTTTTATTTTGATGTACAACTAAACATTTTTGTTACAAACACAAATATAAAAATCTATAGAAATATTGTATTATCTAATTATATTAATTTTTTACAGGAAGACACTATCAACCTGTTAAACAAAACCGAAAAAAAAATAAACGGAATTATAAAAATAATGGTAAATACCTAGATTTTTTTTTTTTAACTTAGACATACCTGATGTCAGCAAAATTATGGACAAAATAAAACGCCCAACAAGAATTGATATACATACTTTATAGTTTATGATTAAACTCCTGGGACCCCCCCCCCCCTCAAAAAAAAAACCTAAAAAAAATAAATATTCCTTCTACAATAAAAAATGAGTTAGACATTAAATTTTTTATTTTTTCCAATTTATTACATAGGTATTACACATATTTTGCAGAAATAACTATAAGTACTTATAAAACCTTTGGATCCTTATTACCTACTTGCGATAGCCAATAATATAATTGTTTAATTTAAGTAGATTATAAGTATAAAGTACCTATTATAATTTAATATTTTGGAGAAAACAAACCAAACTTCTACTAGGATAAAAAAATATACCATTTAAATATTGTTAATATATTAATTTTATATAATCTGCTAGTCATAATTAGCATGTAATACATAAATAGTGTGTTTTAGAAAAATGTACATAGATTAATGACAGGTACATGGAAATTGTTGTAAACTCGTGATTACTCTTATGTACTTGACATTTAACATATTTAAATAACTACCATTACACTAAAAATCTTAATGGTAGTTTTGGTATCTACAGATAGATTGTTGATTATATTCAGTGATTAAACCAAAATAATAGATTTTTGTTATTACTTCTATTATACCTCTTTATCAATTATTACATAATCATTTTGGTTTTTTCTGTATTTTTTTGTGTGTTACTATACTCTGGTCAAATTTAATAATTTTTTTTCTTACTTTCAAATACTGTATATTGATAAAAACTTAGAAGGATGGTTTTTTTTTTTAAATTGGTTTATTGACAAGTCTTAAGATTTTTTTAAAAAGGATATTCAATTTAAGTTTTATTTATTTTTACTATTTTATTAATTAATTCAATTAATTCTTAATTTTTTTCAGAAAATGATAATAAATCTAGTTTTATTAGTATATATACATGCATATAATTAAGAAAATAATAAAAAAATATACAGTAAATAATTTTAAAATTCTATTTTTGCATATTTTTAATTGCAATTAATTTTTAATTTAGGTTTTAATTTAATTTGAAATAATTAATGTTATATTTAAGTTATTTTTTTTTTATTTAGTTAACAGGTGGTACAAAAGCTACAAATTATTTGATTTATTAAAAACTAGGTAGGTATGGTGCATTAACAATATGCTTAATTCTACCCTATTTTGTTAAAAATATTTACTATATTATTTATTAATATACATTTTTATAGTAATGTAAAATAGCATAAGTCTTAAATTAAATAATTATTACATTCATTATTTTAAGTTAAATTACAATTAATTTATGTTATGTTTCAGATTCGTCACACTTATATTTAATGGTTGGTTTGATTTGTGTTTTTTTTTTATTCACACGTGAATCAGAAAATAAAAACTCCAAAAAAGGAAAGTATGTGACGACTATGATTGATACAAAGTGGAGTATGGTACCACTTGTTTTAGAAATGGCAGAATATATGGCGGAAGAAAATCCATATTCTTTATGGTCGTTTGTAGATAGTATATCACAGCTTAATCCAGCCTTAAGTGAACTTGGTATATAATAAGCGTATAGTATTAATTTAATTTGTAACTTTTATTAAGTCTTTAATAACCATTTTATAGATAATGATCAAATCAAATATCAGACCGCGTTATCTAAAGCTGGAGTGTTATTATCCAATTCTAAGTTGAGACTATTAAAATTTTCTCTGTCCATGCATACATATTCACCTCGTATTGAAATGTATGCACAAATGGCAGCTGACAGAGGAGTGCAGTGTTCCACTTCTGTAGAAATTGATGGTGGACTTGTGTGTTCAATTGACGTGTTAAAAAAAGTTTTACAGCGAATAAGTGTTAGTTTTTATTTAAAATCTTATCCAAACCACATCCATTTTTCTAAAATTTTAACAACCTTTTTTATAGGCTGAAGGTTCAAAACATTTGTGTGAAACATATCACATAGACCATCATCATCCTTCTTCTAAAAACAGAAGTAACATAGCAATATTGTATGGTGAATTAGGGACAGCAGAATTTGCTTCTTATCATTCAGTGTTAAAACAATACGCTCAAGAAGGATCTATAGACTATGTTTTACGTCATTTTGTAAAAGTAATTTGTTTAATATACATTGTAGTCATAATTTCATTTTAGATTATAATTTTTCATGATATTAACCAATAGTTTATGTATAGGAAAAGAGTGAACAGAAAGTCCGTCTATCTGGTTATGGTGTTGAACTTCATATGAAATCAACTGAATATAAAGCAGAAGATGATAGTGTAGTTAAAGATAAAAATGATATGAATAGGAATGAAGATGAGGAAGATATTTCAGAAATTGAAGGATTTGATTTTAAACGCCTCGTGTAATTTTTATTTACTTTACTACTTGGTATTTACTACTCTTACTGATAAACTCTTAATTATTTAATTTAGTGAGCTGTACCCAGATAAAAAACTGGATTTATTAAAATTCAGAACTCATTTATCCGAGGTTAGTGGTGAACTAGCTCCTCTTAAGGCTTGGCAATTTCAAGAATTGAGCCTACAAGCAGCACAGAGAATTATGAGTGGCCCACCTCAAGATGCTATTCAAACTTTTATTCACATTGCTCAAAATTTTCCAACTCAAGTAATGTTGAACAAAAATATATTCCACTGTTTAAAGTATAATTTTCATGTTAATTTATTTTAGGCTAGATCATTGGCTAATGTTAAAGTTAGCAAAGAACTAAGAGACGAAGTATCAAAAAACCAAGATAGTTTTTCAATGGGGCTGAATTTACAACCTACTGATACAGTTTTATTATTAAATGGAATGTATTTTGATATAGACATCACAGATATGTCAACTATTTTGGATTCAGTTACTCAAGAATTGAGTATAATGGAAGGGTTATATTCTATAGGTAATTGATATTTTTTGTATTCAAGATAAAATATTGTAATTGTTTATTTTTTGCAGGCATTACAGACAAAAAAGCTATTTCTTCTATGTTGGCATTGGATTTTGGAAGCGTTAAAGGAAAGTCTTATGCTGTTGATATTAGGGATTCTGCCATTCAATGGATAAATGACTTAGAAACTGATGCTACATATAAAAGGTGGCCTTCATCAGTAGATGATTTGCTTCGACCAACATTTCCTGGCATGTTACGAAGTATTCGTCGTAACCTGTATAATCTAGTAATTGTTTGTAATCCAGCTTCTAAAAGTTCTTGGCCTTTATTAAAATTAACTGATTCATTTTTAAACCATCAAAGTCCCTTACGAGTTGGGATTGTATTTAATGTCTCGCCGAAGCCAGCTATAGGACTGAACGATGCTAGTGTAGCTATATTGAATGCTTACAATTATATTGTTGAACAAACATCTAAACCATTATCTGCATTTAATTTCATAACAAATATTTATACATCAATTAGTGAAGACAGAGATGTTATTGTTGACGATGTCTTAAATGCATTTAAGAAACAGTATCCCAAAGCATTTATTGATGAAATATTTGGAGAAGACACTGACTATGATACTGCCCGAATACTGGCAAAAGAGTATGTCGCAAAGACAGGGTTTAGAAAATTACCTCAAGTATTACTTAATGGGGTTCCATTACAAGAAAAATCTTTGGTTGAAGAAGACTTCGAAGAAGCTGTTTTAGTAGAATTAGTAACTCAAACACAGACTTTACAAAAAGCTGTATACAAAAGAGAATTGACTGATACAGACAATGTAGTAGATTGGTTAATGACGCAACCAAATGTAATGCCAAGGTAATGTAATAAAAAAAATATGATTATTATTAACAATTCATTTCATGAAATTATTTATATTTATCCATACTATAATTATTATAGACTGAATTCACGTGTACTGAATACTGATTCAACTAAAAATTTGCAAGTATCTGATAAACATGAATTTGTTTTGAAGTCAATGAATTATATTACTTTTGCTAAGAAATCTAGTATTAATCCAATTACACACTGGATTGTTGGAGATTTTTCTAAACTGTCTACTTTTAAGTTAATCAAAAACACGTTTGAACATTTGGTAAGCAAATAATTCACAATATTTTATCATCAAATCAAAATATAGTAATTATTAACTTATATAATATTAATTAATAAGTTATGTGTATTACGTTTAACGTAAATTATAATATTTAAGCATATTGTCATATTCTACTAACAATGACCTCTGAAGCTAAAAGTAAAAAAAAGATAAGCATCATCTTAATGTGATATTTATTTTTCTATCAATATTCTCAATAATCCAACACATATGGGACTAGGGCAGTATTGGATTATTGGAAAATCTGGCTTAGGTACTGGAAAATACGTACAAAAAAAATAAATTGTATGTCCATATCATATTTTATTTATCTAATAAAATTAGTTGTAATTAAATCTTTTAATTTTATAGATTTTTATTATTAACATAACATATTACAATTAAATCATTAAATAACTCTACTATAATTTAAAAATATATAAACTTTAATTTTAATTAATTATGAAATTTGGGTCATTTTTCATTTTGAAGTGCTTTTTTGGTACATTTAATAAACATATTAGGTAGTATTTTCCAAATAAAACTCTTGTCAGCTTAAACCATTTTTAAAGTTCTTCTACAGCCAATACTGTCAGTTTTAACAACGTTATTCTCAGCTACAGTTTTTTAAAGCTCTTAAACTTTATCTGAATTTGCTTGTGTGTTATAATATATGGTAGCCCAACCGCCCCAACCGATACTATAAAATGTGACATGATTATTAAATTTTTATAATTTTGTATTTAATTTGTAAAGTAAATGTTGTATGTTTATGTTCTATTCCTGAGATCTTAATAATCTTCAAACCATTTGGCAAAAACGTCACACAATGTATAGAACTATTTGTCTTTTTTTACTAGGTTTTGATAACATATATTCATTGTTGGGAATATTATTAGCTTATTTAATAAAGTTCCCATGTTCACAAAAGAAATGCACTAACATCAAGAATTTTAGGATTCCTAAATGAGAAAACTAGACATGTCAGACTATTGTAGAACCCAATTACAGATATACCATTCTATTAATTATTATTTATTTAAAACATAATTTAAACTGTATAAGTATGTTTTGTGTTTATGTCTTATATTTATTACTTAGATAATCAAATATAATAAAATGAAACTATATTATATAAACAGAAAACAATAATATTTATATATTTTCAAATTATTTTAAAGAATTGTGATCTTTGATATATTATTAATTATATGGTACAATGATTTAGTTTTGAAATGTTATACTATCGCTTAATTATGAAGGTTATTCTGTTATGTATTACTACTGTATAACAGTGTTATGAATTATAAGTTATTTAAAATTAAATGTTAGTCTTATGTTCCATATTTTCTCTGTTTTCTGTAGCTGACCCTATTATCTATATAAATGATGTAAATTCATCGTTATCATAATTACATTTTTTTAATTTTTACTTATTCTTACATATTATTATATATATTTTTTTTTTTACAGAAATCTGATTCTGAATCACGCATAGGTGTTATTCCCAATCCATCAAGTAATGATGAACATATAATCAAAATAAATAAAATAGTTTTTGAAGCTTTTAAACAGGAAGATAAATTGAATATATTAGTCAAACATTTATCACAAGCAATTAATGTTAATAAAAATCATATTGAAGTCATAAATTCACTACCAGTAAGAATTCTTTGACTAAAGTAATATAAAACATTAATATTTAATTTAATTTAATTTTTGATAGGAAGAGATACATTTTGATGTGTCAAAAATAGATATACAATTATTTAGAAACTTTGCTTTTGAAGCATTGAATTTTGAAAGTGGACAATGCGGTGTTATCACTAATGGACGTATTTTGGGCCCATTTGATGATGATGAAGATTTTTTAACTGATGATTTTGCTTTATTAGAACAACATACTCTAAAGGGCAGTGTAAACAAAATTCTTAATATACTCAAAGAATCAGGTATGTTACAACTTAAAAACTTATGAATTACTTGAAGTATTAACTTTTAAACTGTTCTGGTGTTAATAAGTTTAAAGGTAATATAGTTATTTGTTGAATTAAGACTTGATATTTGATGTACCAAAGTAAACGCGTCTTTTTAATTGAATTTAAATAACATTATATTTTTTATAGATGTAATGGATATTACAAGTGATATGATAATGAAAGCCAGTGCCTTAATTAGTAGTCGTTCTCAAACTAAAAATCGACATTCTATACCTGATGTGAAAAATAAACACAGGTAAAGTATAATATTTATGACATTTTATAGCTTTATTGCAATACAGTATAACACTATGACCCTTACTTAGTATTCATATAAAATGACAATTGTTTAATATTTTTTTTTTTTATGAAGTGTTATTAAATTAACTGCTAACAATGAAGATGAACCAGTTTTTGAAATCAATGTTATTGTTGACCCTGTGTCTAGAGGTGCTCAAAAGGTTGGATCTATTATTTCTGTATTATCGCGAGTACTCAATGCTAATATAAATGTATATTTTAATTGTGTTGATAAGAATAGTGATATGCCTGTTAAAAGGTAAGAAATAAAATATAATGTCCTAATATCTTTAATTAAATGTTTTTATTGCATTTGTTTTTATATATTTAAAATTTCAGTTTTTATCGTTTTGTGCTTGAGCCTGAAGTTATTTTTGATAAATCTGGCCATTTGTCCCCTGATCCAATAGCAAAGTTTTCTAATATGCCCACTAGTCCATTATTAACACAAATACTTCATGTACCTGATAATTGGTTAGTTGAATCTATTGAATCTCCATACGATCTTGACAACATTCGACTTGAAGATGTTGAAATGGGTGTTTATAGGTATGTATAATTAATCATAAATTACATTTTTTGTATATGGTAAACTAACATTTAAATTTTTTTATTATTCTAATTAAATTAGTCGTTATGAATTGGAATATCTGCTGCTCGAGGGTCATTGTTATGATTCAGTCAACATGAATCCACCCCGGGGTCTCCAAATGACACTAGGAACAAAGTCAAATCCAGTAGTAGTAGATACAATAGTTATGGCCAACTTGGGTTATTTCCAAATGAAAGCTAACCCAGGGGCTTGGATGTTACGACTTCGTCAAGGCCCTTCAGCTGATATTTATGACATTATTTCTCATGAGGGATCAGACCGTTCTCCTAACAGTATGGATATCAAAGTACTGATTAGTTCATTCCGTTCTCACATAATTAAAGTCAAAGTTGCCAAAAAACCTGGCAAACAGAGTTTAAACGTCTTGGGCGATGATGATGCTGAAAACAAAGGTCTTTGGAATTCAATTACCAGGTGAATAAAAATAAAAATTAAACTTTACATATGGAGGTGAGTGAATGTAGCTTGTCATTTGTGTCAGCCATCACTCATCATATTCTGAGACTAGTATTTATAGTTTTTATAATTGAGATTAACTTTTGATGAACTCTTATGTTTAAAATTAAATATATATGATTGCCAATTTGTTTGTAAGATGAATTAAAGAAGAAAAAAGGAAACTTAATCGTTTACAAACCAAAAACATACTTTTCCATTTAAACTATAAAGTTAATTTTTGCGGAAATGCTAATCTTTTTAGCTAAATATGTCATTGGGCAATTAAGGTTTCAATTAGTTCTAATATATTATAGTCTTAAATATTATTATATTATTTATTATCTTTCACAGTTCTTTCAGCTCAGGTTCACCTGATAAATCAACTGACGAAACCATCAACATATTTTCTGTGGCTTCAGGCCACTTATATGAAAGATTTTTAAGAATAATGATGTTGAGTGTGTTAAAAAATACTAAATCTCCAGTAAAATTCTGGTTTTTAAAAAATTATCTTTCTCCAACTGTTAAGGTATTTTATTTAATGAGTTTATAATTAGTGTGATTAATGATTATTATTGGTGTATTTATTTTTTTGTTTTAGAACTTTCTTCCTATTATGGCTCAAGAATACAAATTCGAATATGAACTAGTTGAATATAAATGGCCTCGTTGGCTACATCAACAAACAGAAAAACAGAGAACTATATGGGGTTATAAAATATTGTTTTTGGATGTTCTTTTTCCATTGGATGTTAAAAAAATTATATTTGTTGATGCTGATCAAGTAGTCCGAGCTGATATGAAGGAATTAGTTGACTTAGATTTAGGTGGTGCACCATATGCATATACTCCATTTTGTGAAAGCCGTAAAGAAATGGATGGCTTCAGGTAATTTTTGTTTAAAAATAATGTTAAATTTTATTTAAAAATGTGATGTTGTTTAAAGATTTTGGAAACAAGGCTACTGGAAAACTCATCTTCAAGGTCGTCGTTATCATATTAGTGCGTTGTACGTAGTAGATTTGAAACGCTTTAGAAAAGTAGCAGCTGGTGATAGATTAAGAGGTCAATACCAAGCTCTTAGTCAAGATCCAAACAGTTTATCAAATTTAGATCAGGTAAGATAAAAAAATAATTATAAAATAAAATATGGTAGCTTAATTGTTATATTTTTAAAGGATTTGCCAAATAACATGATTCACCAAGTCTCTATTAAAAGTTTACCACAAGAATGGCTTTGGTGTGAAACATGGTGTGATGATGCATCCAAAAAATCAGCCAAAACTATTGACCTTGTAAGTATTAATCTTTTAGTAAATCTTATTTTTATAAATTTGAAACTTATTTTGAATACATTGATTTTTATTAAAATGATAGTGTAATAATCCATTAACTAAAGAAGCAAAGTTGACTGCAGCTATGAGAATTGTTAGCGAATGGAAAGATTATGATAATGAAATTAAAAGATTGCAAATTAGACAAAGTGAACATGAAGATGAAGTTTTCAATGTCGAAACTCAATCAAAAGGTAATTGCCCTTGTAAATGTACAAAGATTAATCACAAATGCATACTGCTATCTGTCTAATATATAAGTAATCTAAGATAGTGACTGATATTTGTCTGGTTAGGTCAGACCACTTTTCTTGATAAATCAGTTTTCATTGTCAGCTTTTGTTTCCGACGATTGGTCGCTGTTGAAAAGTTTCTTTACAATCTTAAGAAGACACCCTACCTGCATGTTATGAGTTTCTAAGACAAAGACAACACATGCTGGTATAGTGTCCTCTTAATCTTATCAAAGAAAGGCAAAGTAAACTAGGTAGTTGATGTATTAATGAAGTGATGCGCAGCATTTGACACACATTAGCCGCAACTGTGTGTAAAGCCTGCACACAAAGTTACTTTTATATGGGAAAGAGATGACAATTGTAACATTTTTACAATGTTCAATGAATTTATTTAATCTTTATTAAAACATATTTTTTCTTATTTTAGAATCAGAAGTACACACAGAATTATAATGGATTTATATTTGAAAACTGTTACATACAATTCAAATGATCTCCAGTTTTATTATGATAATATGTCTATTTATTTTGTATCTATTGAAACCAACGATTTGCTGTTCCATCAATTTTAAAACGTTGGATACTTAAATTTTTGATTATATAATTTGTTTAGGAATGATAAATTAAAAAATAAAGAAGTTACATTTATTTTAATTGTAAAAAAACTTTTTCCATTTTTATTTATTTTGTTTATTTACCAAATGGTTATAAAAAACACATAAAATATTCTTTCACAATATAAAATTTCAAATTTTTATGAATTATTACAATTAATTACAGATTTGCCTCTTTACTAGGCTAGTACAGTTTTGACAATTCACATAACAGCACCAATGGTATTTGCATTGACAGCGTTCAGTCTGTTCAATAATTTGTGTAGTGTAGCCTCGACCACAGCACATGGCAAGACAATTTTCAGTACCAACTGTTGTGGAGTTACACTTTCTAAGGTAGAAAAAAACATATTAATAAAATACTAAGTATATTAAGTAAAATATGCTTATAAATCTATAACATTCACACCTGCCGACTGTTCCATAACTGCCTGCTCTCTGGTCATAATTACAATAATCTGAGGATTCGGTAATATAAACCAATGAACTGTCTGTGTGTTTTGGAAGACCAAATCGAATGACTTGGACCATTTCCACTTTCAACGGTGTTTTATTGTACAATTTCAGCAATTTGATGCCCACCCCAATGAATTTGTTCGGCAGACCCCTCCAACACGTTTTCACGTTACATGATCCCGACATGCCGTGACACTTGCAATGGGTTTTCACACTTGACATGACCACCTGAAAAACAAAAAAAAATAAATAACAGAAGTTGTTGATACATGATCCCCTTGCCAAACGGATCGCTGCCGCTCCTAAATTCTTCTGCAGGTTCTCGTCCGCCGTGAGCGTTCGTATTGTTCCTATACACTCACGGTTCATTATGCACAATTAACATTTGTTCATAGGATACGAAACAGTTACTGTCGTTTTTTTATTTTCAATCTTATTTTACCAACATTATTAGTTGGTACAAAAATGGTTGGCATAAGTCAAAATTCTATGCCATTATTTCGCTCAGAATGGGATATAAACTATATCGACGTCCGATAAAACAGACATATAGGTTCAAGATACGCCTAATATATGGGCTAGCCCAATGGTTTCATCATAATTCACTAGTTTTCAATATTTCTATAACTAGTATACCTAATTACTTAATTTGAAATGCTATTTGTAGTTTTTGAGCTAATTTTCGTTCGATACAAAATAACAAATAGTTTACAATGAAACGAATTATCTATAGATTGATAAAGCTCAAAATCTTATGGTTGTAATAATTTATGACATAAATAGGTACCAATTTATCCCAATTGGGATAGGCCACTTAGATTCAAGTACCTTCTCAACTATCAATTTGCCGAACGTATATATATTACGTATGTGGGATAACAATTCGATATACATATCTTCTGTTACGTATCTTTTGTTAATCTTAAAAACGTGGAGAGTTTGGCACATCCTACAAATAAGTGGTTGATCGTAGTTGAATGGTAAGACGATGATTTCGATCGGTATAAAATAAAAGTGAACTGAATAAGATCCCAGCCGCGATTAATGTGCATTATGTATAAAATACTGCATAGCTGTCCCGCCGAAGTTGTCTGGGACAAACATTTGTATTTTTAGTAAGTATATTTATAAAAAAATGTTAATTCCATTTTTGTTATAAATTGTTATAATAGTAATTCAGTAATATGTAACCAATTGCTACAATTTAGATAAACAAAATAGATTTTTATGTTTTTGTAAGCTGTAAAAAAATCATGTGTGAGCAACCTTTTAGCTACCTAACTATAGGAGTTGAAAAATAAGCTATTAACACCATTTAAGCTTCAAGTAATCTATTGATCTACATTTTATTGAAAAGGGTCCAGTAATTTTTCGCCGCTATTAACTTCGGATAAACAAACATCGAATTTTAGTTGTATACCCCGACTTTGCCACCAAAAAAATACACAATATAGACAGTATAGGGGTATCTTGGTTTTGTTGTACCTCAGCGCACAAATTTGAGTCAGATTTGTTTTTCTATAATATCAGTAGAAAAAAATGTTTCCAATGCAATAATATGTACCCAAACGTATTACTCGTGTATTATGCATAAAATATATTGCATAAACGTACAATACATTATTAGAGCATACATGGCGATCTGCTTTTGAAGTGAGTTTAATAAGAACATACATTTATTTTACCACAATGCCTTACAAACAAATTGGCGCTACTCGGGAGTGGATTCTGAAAGGGGGGCTCTTGAGTCTCTGGTACCTTATGCCGTCCAAGTGCCAAGTCCCCGATTAAGGTGGATATACATATATACATGTATCCACCTTTCTGCCGATAAAATACGTTTGTATTATAAATAACGTAATCTAAAATTGATCTAAACAGAACTTATAGGTACTACTAGACGTCTAGACAAACAATGAATGTATGGAGTGTAACAACATGGAGGGCGCTTTTTAATTACTCAATTACTCGTATGCATGGTAGTGCGGGGTAGTTGGGTAAGATGTATAGATTATTGTATTTTTTCGTCAAGACAGCCTACCTATCACAGCGAGATGTTGTTACGCCGCTCGTAATGCTGTTGTTATACACACTACACAGTTCTTGTCTAATAGTATAAGGTATATGGATCTATAACCTTTTTGGGCACCCGCCAACCCCTATTAACATTTTCTGGATCCACGCTTGGCGCCACTACCTAGGTATAAGTAGGTAACAAGTCAACCAGATACCTAGGTATACACCAATACCGCATATAGTTTCATGTACACGTACCAACTAAGTAGTAAGTACTTAGTATATATAGCGTCTTACTTTTCGGCCTATTTTGTAATTGTGTTCGTCGACTATGGACATGGCTCTCTGTTCACGCAGTACCGCATCTTCGTTGGCGTTGGCCGACAAGTCGTCGACATCGTCGTCGTCGTCGCCGCTGTATTCGCCCGACGACATCGCCGCCGATGGGTTTCCGTTCTTCACGAACTGTCTGGCGAACTTGGCACCCCACCGGACATTGTCGTCGCACCCGCTCCACTTGAACGTGCCGTCCGTGTCTTCCGGGTGAGTTCCGCAACCGCAGCTCGGCAACATTCCGGAAGCGCAGTCCCTGGTCATTGTGTATGTCAGCGCTGCTGAGCTGAGCGCGTACGCGAACGATTGTTCTTTCGTGCCTGCAGCAATGTATTACATTATAATATCACCTGAATATATGACGATACCCGTGGGCGTCTCCGGACACGTTTTTTTTTTTTGGGGGGGGGGGGGTAAAGGTAATTTAAAATGGACATAGCCGATAATATTATTATGTTTGGGCAAATTACAAACGGATTGAAAATTCCAGCGAGGGAAAATGCCCCGTCTTATTGCTATCCTCTGGGGACGAGTCTACACCAAGTAATTCAACTGTATTATATATAGGCACGCAATATTAAATTATTGTTTAGTGTTGATCATTCGTGAGACGTTTGCCGGAATAAGTATACAAGTATATTATATGTACCTACCTACCTGTTTATGGACTGAAATAGTTTACCCCAACATTATAGGGGATTAATCGTTCCGTCGGATCTGCATCCCTCTGGGCGTCGTCTCACAGATCCGGCAATGATTTTTTACGATAAGGAATCGAATAAAATAATATTATTGCCAGGTATAACTCATAACTTATAACTTATAAGTACTCAAAACATTTCACTGCTATATTTATATTATTAATATAATAATGATGGCTCGTTTTGTAACATTAATACATCCATTGGTTACCCATATGTATTTTGGTAATTGGAAGTTACCCCCCTTCCCGTACCTATCCATCATGCAGATTTTAGAGGTACTAGACGTATTCCTCCTGGACTAAAAAATTTCCTCCCAGAATGATGTTCAAAATGTTTAAATATTAACTAAATCATTTTTACATTTATTGATTTGCTTTATATATTATTGTTTAGTATTTTTACTTTTAATTTTTTTGCCTTGGAGGAATTTGTCCAGTTTGGGAGAGAGGAAATGGCACAAGGGGAAACATCCTAGATTTATGTATTTCAAATTATTTTCAAAATTACTTTGAAATACTATACAATTTTGTATAGGAGTCATTTAATTACAATCATAATATTGTAAAGTTATAATATTGTATTTCTGTAAGTTAAAGTAGGCACGCATCAGGGCCCAGAGGCGTTCTGAGGGGGGGGGGGGTTAAAGTGTCATTTTCCCATTCTCACCCCTTAAGCTTATTTTTGTCATATAAAATATAATACGACAAAGCGATATTGTCATTTCATGTATATATGGAATGTGGTCTGAGAATAGTTAAAAATTCATATTTCCCCGCCCCCTTTCATAAAAGCTGAGCACGCCACTGGTACTCATACAGTTCTGATTGTCATATAATTATTCCCATGTGATGTAAAGCTGTATTTAGGAATATTTAATTGGGTGGCGGAGGGGTGATGAATAATTTTCCAATATAGGAAAGCCGAGAAATTTTACAACATCCCCCGTCTTATGTCGTCTGTTGTTGTAAATTGATTGTATAATTTTGTGTGTATAATGCACAAGGTATTAGACGTATATAGTGGGAAGGATTTAAATAAGGGAGGGGGTTAAACCAGGTCCCCTCCACCGTCCCCCACAGTTACACCTCCGCTAGTGTGCCGTTTGTAATAAATACACTGCAGATAATATCTATATTAGTATTATAATATGTTTATTATATAATATATATATATATATATATACAGAGAGAGAGAGTTCATAATATACTTCAAACGAGTATATATTATATATAACCTATTAATCCCGCTCGGTATGCACCTATAGGATATGACAACTGTCGTCGACATGTATACAACTTATCACGTTTGTCCGTGAAAAAGATGTATGAGTTTGAATCAGAAATAAAATGTGATGTTCGAACGCGCCTATACATACGCCTCACGCATATAATTAAAATATTTATACACATAATATATATATATTATATTCGGACATGGAGCCTACATACAGGATGTAAAAAAACTTACAAATGTAATTAATAACTATATATAATATGTATATCGTATAGGTAATAATTAATAATCATAAGGTCGAATAATTTTTTGTTAAATATTATTATTATACGAACATACCTAAAAATTTAACTAGAAAAAAATTTGTTTTAAAAACTGATTGGTACGACAGATATTATTGGGTACACATGGTTATAGTTAATTACATTTGTAAGTTGTTTCTGACTTCTGTTACACCCTGTACACGTTGTATGGTGTTTCAAGCTATTATGATAATGTGTCGGGGAATACGTCGGGAGCGCTTAAAAAAAAAAATAACAAAAATATAACAAATAAACTAGTTTTTCAACCTTTGACCAGCTCCGGCGTGAGTCCCGGCGCGGACCGCACCGACGAACAGTTCCACCGTCTGTTTTGCAAGACCGACTGACAGGCGACCACGGCCAACGCGGCGGCCCGGGAAACGTGCTGCATGACTGGACGCCAAGACTTGCAAATGCGGGCTTGACGCGAGTCCAGTCCGTAGGTTTTGCGCAACGTCCGGCAGACGCCCACGTCGTTCCAGTCCACTTTGCCGGCCGCTTTCTGCATGCCCCTGCAGCGAACGCACGTTGTAATAAAATAATAATAACACAATTATTATATTCCAATTTATTATATTACCGTAAAGTATAGCCTAATAAGTCTATAATAATATACTCTAGTCCTGGGATAGCAAATCCAAGGCACGCGAAAAAATAAAAAATATTTATAATATTATATAAAAATATTATTTTTATTTTTAATAAAAAATAACATAACAATGCGTGTATTAATATATACAGATAAAATTGAATAATCGGTATTGGACGATAAATAGCCGTATGTTCATAATATGAACCTCAGTTGTAACCATTTTTATTATTTAATGGCACGCTCGAAAAAAAAAGGAAATCTTTGGCACATAGCGTCAAAATTATTTGCCACCGGGTCTAGTCAATATTATACCATGGTAGATGTGAATATAAAGATTCGAGGTATGAATAGTATAAAATTAATCTTAATATTTTTAAACATCGTTTCGAATATAATATTATAAAATATATATTAAAGTTTTATAGTCCCCAGGAATGAAGTTTTCGAATTACAACAAAATATTAAAAATTGTCATTCATTTTTTAAATATCTAATTTCGTTATCTCTATATTGTCCTTTTTTTTAAAAACATTTTCAGCTACAAAATAAATTGTAATATATTATGTTCGTTATTTTGATGAATTTCGTCAACATTTTAGCTTCAAATGCTTATAAAATATTGAAATATGTAACTTTAATATTTTTAAATAGTTTTAATAAAAACTTATGATGATCTTTTTATTACATTTTCAAGCTTTTCGACAGAGAGAAAATTTTTTATCGATATTTATTCAAAAAAAAATATTAAAATGTCTATATAGTATACATAACTAGTTTGAAAAGAGCCAAACATTTTCGAAAGTTAAACCATACATAGAAAATGCTAATTTAAACATTTAGTATTTAGAGGGGTAAACACTTAGGGTGCCCACGGTTATTCGTTTTTCTAATTATAACAAAATTAGAAAATAGATTTTGTCAAAACCTATAGCTATGCGTAAGAATTCTGTTTTTTCCAGGTTTTCTAACTTTTTTTAGTGTATTCCAATTATTATAACATATTTCTGGGAATTTTTGATTTTGACCTCCCAAAAGTACCAAATAGATTAATTTTCCTAGCAGAAAAGATATTGAAGTTGAAAATCAAAACATTTTTCTTCTATTCATATAATACATCTTATACACATATGACATATCACACACAAAAAAGGAAACACTCGATATCTTATTACCATTGTAAAATGAATACATCCATAGCTGGAAATCTAAAATATTGAGTATTTTTATTTTTATTTTCGTTCTAATATTTGAATAAAATGTAAAAAAGTTTAGGTTTAAGTGTATAAATGGCTAAAAAAATTCACGAGGTCTGTGGGGGCCCTCGGTTCCTCTAAATCAGTGTTTCTTAACCTTTTTGATATCACGGAACACCATCAAATATATTGTTTTTATGCGGAACCCCTGTGAAAATTATCTTTAAAAAAGTATAAATGATAGATAATGTAGATAAAGTGCTTTCGCGGAACACAGGTTAAGAACCCTGCTCTAAATAGTCTGTAAAGCCTAAACTAAATCATTTTTTTGAATAGTGTTTGTGATTTTGGAAAAAAAATTATTTTAGAATTCTTAAAAATTAAACGAACATAACAGATTAGAGTAGTCAGTTGTAAGGATTTTCCATTATATATTTTTGTATTTGGCGCTTTTCATTTAAAAATATTGTTTATTGTACACATTTGTCATTTATGCGGCAAGGACGGAGAGTGCCGACTGGTGTAGACAAAGTAATAAAAAATATTTCAACAATTTTATTTAGAAGCTACCCGTTTTATAGAAGAGAGATCTTATGTATTTTGCTCAGTAGATTTTCTGTAAAAGAGGTATATATAGCTAAAAAAATACTATTTTTATATTATTAAATATTATTATTTTCAAATTTAACATAATCATATCACAGCATACACAACTAACTTGCGACAATATGATCAAAACGAGATGGTAATATCCATGACTTTTTAAATGTTGTATACGAATACCTAATATTATATTATAATCATTCTCCGCCTATTTATCGCGTTTCATTAGATTTGCTACGCCACCGAGTTTGAAACGAGTTAATTTCGTGCCACGTGCCAAGCTTGAACTACCTATAGCCTATAGGTACTTATCGGAAATCTTCAAATATATACCATGAAGTATGCACATTATACGTAATAATATGTTTATTTGTATGCCTAAAGTATGTATATAGATTATAGATATATTACGCATAGAGTGTACTAATGTCCCACCTCGTCGCAATATATTATATTTTATAGGTACTCGTCGATAATTTTACTAATCAATATTTTTTAAAACTATTATTACCAGAATTTATATAATAGATGGCCACAATTACAATTTTTTATTTTAAACTAAAATACAAGCCGTGAAGCATAGGATAACATAATACATGTATACGCCATAACTATTAAAACATGAACTAGAAGTCTTGAACTACAGAGTCTGAATACAATTTGGGACCTATTGAAACTAGATTAAACTACACCCATAACTCAAAATAATTCATAAATAAACTGGTATGCCACTTTATAATTTGTATCTAAAATATTTGAATACCTATCTTATTTTGACTCAAAATAATAGATTAGGTATATGTAGACAAATTCTCTCATAGTCTCATAATATATGTATTTAGTCTTACATCTATTAACCTGCAAAGAGGTGCAATTGGCGTAGGGTGGTGACCCTGGTAAAAGAAACTTCAAGGCCAGAGAAAAATCTTTAATAACACAAACTTTTCTTCAAAAAAATATAGTTTATACAATTTTTTATCATTATTTTTTTTTCGAAGGAGAATATTATAATAAATTTAATTTTATATTTCGAAGTTAAATAATTTCCTGAGTTTTCCGATTCATAAAAATCAAAAGTTTGAAATAGTTGATAGTTATTTAGTTCCGAGTATTTAAAGTTTAGTTGAGCTGAGTACCTAGTGGACAAACATCTTTCGGGGGTTTATGTCGTTTAGAATGGTCATTATAATAATGCAATTTCAACCAACGGTAAACTATATACTACTTTTATTAATATGCTAATGATATTATGTTAATCTGATCTTGGTTAAAACAAGGGACTAAGAATTTAATAAGATATTTTTTTGATAGTCTTTGGCTAGAACACGTGATTTAGTGTCCAATGCTGAATATTGTATTATGTTATGCTATTTACGTTCAAGTTTCCAATGCTAAATAGTTTAGTACAATCTTATATTTTTCCAGGGTCATTGTTTAGGGAGAAGAGGCTGAACCCCCTTAACCTCCCTTTGGGTAAGCCACTACTAAAATATGTACATTGAAAGTACATATAAGTACTAAGGAAATGTTTTGGACACCAGCACACAAGTATAATGTATATATATAGGAATGGATTAAAATTACGAACAAAACCTGTCAAATCGTTAAAATTTCACGATCAGAATCAGTTGATCGTCTTATTTTCTCGTTCGGTTTAAACGATTTAAAAGAGTTAAATGTTTTGAACTATATATGTTTTTATTTTTATAATACCTATATGTAATATGTATATTTATTTTATTGTTGGATATTAACATTTCGTTCGCGTGTCTTGATGATTATCTTTTTAAAAAACGTTGGTATGTACCAATGTCCAATGCATAAACCGCGTATGTCGATCGATTTTAAGTATGTATACTAAATATAAATTATAATAATATAATATGTATGATCAAATTTAAACAATTTCGAAATTTATAATAGTTTCCTTGAATCATATGTTTTGCTAACGGTTACAGCTGAACTTGTATAATATAAATCGTCCCCGTTAAATGCACTTTCGTAATCATTAATCATTTTATGTTATGGTAATTGGTAGTTATAGGTATATAGTCACACATCAGTACATCACACTAGAATACTAGACCGATACGATCTCGTACCTTTATAGGTAGGTACTCGTGTATATATACAAGACATATTTTTTTTCATTTGATCAGCCTTTAACTAAATAACCTGTAGGTATACCTATAATATATGTGTATAAAATATCAGGACAAACTGGTCGGAATTTCAAGTACCAAGCGCGTGGTATCCTATAAGATGAAAATGAAATGTTATATTACATGGCAAGACTACATGGTTTGGAATAATGGACTGTAATTAGAGTAAGTCACGATGTGGTATTCAGATCACATTCCATATCTAAATGTATATTTATTTCTCCCGAGTGTAGCGTCATGCGAGAAGTTGCTGGTAGGTAGGTACTAAGGTACCTATTTGTCAGAATTACAACCAAATATGATTAGAGGTTTGAACTATAACTATAATAATATTAACTATACAGCTGCAGGTATGTCAAATTGCATTGAAACGTATTAACTGGGCCAAATATATATTGAATAATTTACTATATGCTGGCAGCACATAGCAATTTATCGAAAAAAAACATTTTATACACATTTAAAATTTTATTTTTACGAATACTTTACCTACTATACAATAATTATTCGATTACAGTGTATTAGAGGATAAACGACAGAAAAGTAACAGTGGATACTTTACACTAACATAGTTGTGCCACGAAAGGAAAATTTTATAATTTTTTTTTTCAATTAATTATCCATTAATAGCTAGCTGTGGACCATAAAAAAAACACGGACTGCGTGTTTGACATTCCTTCTATACATCAACACCACGTCGCCACACACGTCATATGCGCATCAATATGCCTATGATGTGTTAGATCCGTAATAATATGTCTATATAAGACTGAAGCCTGCATAAAATGTATAAAATATGAGTGACTAGAGATCTACTTAACGACCGCCAAACCGGTCCAAGTCCGCGGGACGATTGAATAATATATATATTAGGACGTATGTGTAATAACCTATATCTGTATATATTGTTGTACGTAAACGAGAGGTGCCCACCATCATGCACAATAACATAAAAAAACCCCGAAAACCGGCGTACGCATATTTATTAGCCATCAACGTACATTTTCACCCCGAGTGTCCAATTAGGTAATTTATGCTTAGACGGTACACCATACATTATACACATTATCGTACGGGGTAAACTCTCTACGATGCCAAAAAAAAAAAACGACAAAAAAAACCTTTTTTCTAATTACATCTCCAATTAAATTGTATTTGTTAGGTATTTTGTAAGATCACCGCCGCCGTTCTGTTGCATTAGATATAATATGTATGCAATATATTATACATAGGTAGGTTTATCTTATTAGCCATCTTATTATAATACTTATCTTATATCTTTTGTCATCGATCTCCCCGAACGATTTCCAGTGAACAATTATCTCTATGTGAGTACACTCGACTTAATAATATGTATTCTATATTATACATTATATTATTATATTATACGTTAATCCAGTCATAAGACGAAAAAAAAAACGATCATAACATTTAAATTTTACCATTTTTACCTCCCGCGGTGTTTAAATAATACCTATATAATATAGGTAGATATTTAAGTTATGCTATTGCAGATTACTGATAATCTATAGGTAGGTAGGTTGGTACATATTATAATATCTCCGGGCAAATAAACACGTATCTGCACAGAATGATTATTTTGACAGTATAAACACTCGTCTTTTCGGAAAGTATTAATATATATTTTTCTTTATATAATTTGAAGTCATAACAAAAGAACATTAAAAAATATATACATTATAGCTTTTAATATATTTTATTATTGCTCAGTACGACATTACTTTACATTTTTACTTTTTATGATGACAACATACGTTTTCTAACTCATGTTCTTAGGAAAATATTTTTCTGAGAATTTGTGTGCGTACAAATCTAATATTGAACCAGTATGTAGTTAATTTAGTTAAGTATTTAAAACTTAGATATGAATGATGTCACATAGTAATGAACACACATTTTTCAGGGTACCTACAAGTCACTTAACTCCTCTCATTCAAACTTGAAACGTATTCATTAAAAAATTGTAAAAAAATTATAATTATTTTTTAAAGATGTTGTTTTATTATGTTTTAAAATTATGTAAAAATATATTTTCAAAAAGTTAATACTTTTCGAGAGTTCGAAGCCAAAATAATTCTTCTTTTATGTATAATACATGGGTATAATAGGTGTACCCAAAACTCAAGCCCTCAAAACTAGTATTTAGTATGAATTTATTATCTTAACTATGGCGTGTTCGAGCAATTACGCAAAGCCATACAGGGGTATATACTATATAGAATATAGGTTAAGAATTAATAAGTACCAATTAAGTATTAACTTTAATATATTATATAATACTTAATATCTATCCATAAACAATTAATATAAAATAATAAATAAATAAATATTACTAGCTCTTACTTAGGTGCCATTATAATTTATAGGTACCAATGTGTTATGATAGTTTGTCAGTGGTCAGTGAAAAACTTATTTATTACAAGTGGTACTGATGTGTTGAGGCTACAGTTTTTTTTTTAAGTTCTCGTTGGGTTAGGTTGTGTAATTTGCATGTAATATTATGCTGTTATTTATTCATATTTGGAAATAATTTCAATTGATAAAGTATATTACTTAAAAAAATATTTGACCGTGAGTGCGTGATTATAAAATAAAGCTTTCAGCTATACACGTACCTACTGAATTAAACAAAAACATCATAACATATAGAAACAGTAAACTTGAACGCACCTACCTTTATATTATGTGTGAAAATAAGACAAATCACATACACAGTAGTGCCTAATGTAATACTATTAAGTACTAACTAAATTGATTCGGGTGGGCCGTGGACTACATAATGATATATACCTGATGGCAATAATAATGTAATAGTAATACGACACAGTACATATATAATCCCATGTATATATATTATAAAATGTATAATTTAGTTAAGTTGTCGAGTTATCGGAACTCACGACAGTCCTCGACAGCTGACACGGCGTATTAAACAGAAAACATATGAAAAACGATCTCGAGCGAGTTATTTTGTCGTAAATATGTACTTGTAATACTCATTAAAACATAATATATATGCCGGTAAAAAAATATAATTTTTTGCCGAGACTTAAATACAGTAATTCTTAACGATTTGTATCGTGAATTTATTGCTAGTATTAATATTTTGCAATTATATTGCATATCGTCATTTTCGTCTTATATCGTTTTAAATATTCTATTTATTTTATTCAGAATAGGCCGATGCTAAAATTAAAATTTGTTCTGTGTTGATATAAATTACAAGTTAATAATAACATTCTTTTTTAAAAAAAATTTCTTTAGAATAAACTGAGTTTAGTTATAATTTGATCGTGTCTTTAGCCAGGTCCCAGCGAATCGTTTAAAATTGTTGTCTTGTATTTTGAGTACCCATAGCGCCTGTGATTTGTGAATATATATTTTTAATTGTCTCTGGAACATCACCAGTTACACATATTGTTTCTTCTTCTAAATTACTATACCCACGCCCGTAGGTGGAATATGTGTGCCCTATTCTGTATCGATATATTAATACATTTCATTTCTTATTGTCTTCTACTGCATGATAATTCGAACCAAATTTTGGAGTATTTTTGATCCATCTTAATTTATTAGATGATTATATAGTCATTCTCTTTTATACTTAATTTGTTATAATATGTAAGTTATGAGTATATTTCTTTAATTTTAGGCACTTCATTGTGTGGCAAATAATAGGCTTATGCGGAATAGTGCATTGAAATGTGAAGAAATATTATATAGTTAAATTTCTATGGCATTAGTTACCTACATGGTTGAATGGTTTCCAAGCAATATTTTTAAAACAATACATCGCGGGAACGGAAATTGAACTGGGCTATGCATAAGTCTGAAACCCTGTTTTTTGGCAGAAAGCACCTTAATAATGCTCCCCCGAAAATGATCTATTTCACGCATGCTACGCAATAGTAAGTTCTCCTAGTTCTATATAATCATATGTGTTATGTTTAGTTGACGCTTTTAGACATGTTATGTTATTCTATATTATTACATAAGGGTTGGGTAAGGTTCAACCCTTAAGTATAGGTACAGAATACTAAATAAATAATAAACAAGTAAAAGTTTGAAAAAATGCTCAATTTATTATATGTATATTATACATAATCTATTTAGTATTTATAATATACGAAGTACCTATACGTTGTATACTCTATACAGACGAAATTTGTTATATATCGTACGATAATTTGGTACTATAAAATGGTCTTAAATTATTATTTTGGTATTATATTATGTAATATGTACCAATGTGATGTACCTACCTTTTATAATTTTATCGAAAACCTATGGCTTTACTTGATGCTATCAATATATTGAATAATACACGAGACGAAGGATAAAATGTCTAATTATTTATATCACCTACATAATATTATTACTAAAGTACAAAAACCTAATTAATATAATCCATACAGGGCGTATTTATGAAGGTGGTCGAGAGGGCTACATCCCTCCCCCCCCCATTCAAAATGTTTACGAACATGTACCAAGTATTTTATATGCATTAGTACAATGATAGATATTACAATTTCTTTTTCTTTTTCTATTACTATTATTATGTTATATGTAATCAAAAAGTTGTCAGGTATAAATATGTAATACTTAACCAATTAGTATTTAAATATTTAAAAATAAAAAAAGAAACTAAAATCAATACACAAATGTGTTACAAAATTGTATCCTAAAATTATACTTGTCACGTGGTTTTTGTCTTCCATATACATTATACCACCGGGCACCTCGAGTACCTATGGCGGTATAGCGTTATAAATATGTTGCTAAAAATTATAAAATTTATGTCATGCATGATCTTAGGTTAAAATGTTTTGTTAATTAAAGCGATGTTATAAATTGTTCCGTATATCATCTGGTAATCGTGAAATTCAATATTTTCAAAAATTGATTTCAAATTATTTTAGGTTTATTTTGCATTATCTATCATTTTTTCCAATGTTTTGCTCCTTATATACCTAAATGTATACACTACATACATAAAATTCATTGTTTTTACCATCCTTTCAGATCTTCACAGGTATACCCATAACGCCATAGATATTAGTTATTAATAATAAATCGTAAATGTATACATGAATATACAATGGATAACATCGTTTTATATCATTTATTAATAAGTTATATTAATTTTAAGTACCATTTTGGTATATGTTGACTGTTTTACATACACTTTTATACAGGCATGCCCAACAAACAATTATTGCGTTTGCACAGAGTTTTAAAGAAATTGAAGGCGCTAAAATTGAATAAATATCGACGAAGAAAAGCGGTATTACAATTTCACTTTTGGGTGAAAAATATCTTACGACGAGCCTGTATATAGTGCGATACCACCAAGCATGTCACCCTTATTATTTCTTATACTTAGGTAGGTAAGGATGTCATTAAGTAGACTAAAAAAATCCAAAAATCAGAATTTGAATAAATACAATAATTAAAGATAAAATAGGAGTATTTATGCTTGATGAATTATTCTGAATATTGCAGTGTACTAGTAAATCACTTTATTTTGTTTACATAAACTAGTGTTATACACATCGATACGATTCAAACAACTATTGCAAGTATTCAAAATATAAAGGTATAGTAAAATACTATACTTAAAGTTTTCCACTGAGCTGTGCATATTATTATTTGAAATAGCATATAGATAAAATCAATATTGCTATTGTTAGATAATGTAGGAATTTCATAAAATTCACTTGTACCCAAGATATGAAGAAAATATTTCATTATTTTTTATTGACAAGTAAAATACTAAGCACCATTGAATTAAGTGTTGTAAATTATAATATATTCAATTTTATATTTTAATATATATATTTATCGATGAAGGACTTAAAAACCGGTCAGGACTGTGGAAATATAAAAGGGTAAAATAAGATACATTGCTATATATTGTTTCACATTTTATTTTATTCATCCAAATATTTCGATCCGATAAAAACGTCAATTACACTCATATGCATACAAATGGTACTGATCTAAAATCAATAAAGGTTTAAAAATACTAACGGTTCATAAAAACTGATTATTGGGTGAAAACGATCTAAATAATTGTCTTTAAATTTATACAATCTAGGTACTAGCTCTTTAAATGAAGAGAAAGGACATTGAGTCATTGTCGATAAACCTTGGGGTAAAACTAAAATCAGAATTTTAACAGGACCTATATATTATATGCGTAAGTACGTAACAAACTTTTTACGATCTTCCGAAAATTAAATAGGAAATTCATAGTCAGTTTCCTGTATGACTACCTTTCTTAATTATTTAAAATACATTCAACACCCTTTGACGCACATGCAGGGGAATTGAACAAAAAATACAAAATAAAATAAATTCATTAATATCATTAATTATAATAATGATCTTATTTCTTGTAAGGTTAAAAGAGACTTTGGACATTTATGTCACCCTTGTAATAAATATAATAT
Organism: Myzus persicae; assembly: GCF_001856785.1. Taxonomy (NCBI): domain Eukaryota; kingdom Metazoa; phylum Arthropoda; class Insecta; order Hemiptera; family Aphididae; genus Myzus; species Myzus persicae. The sequence goes on along the minus strand of NW_019104045.1, from coordinate 160,582 downwards.
AAGGGATTCTATTATCAGTTTATTATTAATAGATTAATTTACGGTCTTAAAATATTAACGACTTAACAACAAGTTATAGTCGTTATAAAAATAAACGTTTTAAATATTAAGTGCCACATTTCGTATGGAAAAGACAACAATCAAATTCACAATTATTAAGTATGTATCATTTATCGAAGTCCGTGAATCAAAGTATTAGTATCATCTACCTATGATTAGTGCTTAATATAATTTTATACCCCACTTGACACTTATCAAAAATACAGTAACACAAAAACACAATATTATAGAAGTTTTCCATGTTTTAAAAATGTGAAATTTGAATTGTAAATTGTATGCAAAAATGAAAAATAAAGTACCTATACTTGATGAAGACTAGCCCAACAGTTCCAAGCCCACTCCCTTATTTTTGACATGGTTAAAAACGCTTGTAATACAATATTGTGAATATGCCTAAATGCCAATATTCATTTTTGAATTTATGTGCATTGATTGCAGAATATTTTGTTGAGGACTATTAAATCTATACCTACCATAAACACAAAATTGAACATACCGTGACTTGAGAGTCAACAGAGTCCTACAAACCACATTGTCGAGTGGTTTTGTAGAGTAAACGTGTAAATTTAACAGTACTGGAATTGTGTACACATTCCAACGATTTATTCAAGAAAATATATGTAAAAAGTAACACTTATATTTCCAGTGCGTGATTAATCGTCTAGATACGCACGCTACAGGTGTACAGTAATTTACATTCACGTTTTCGCTTATAGCAGAGACATTATTATTTTCAAATACTTGACAAATTATGATTTTCTCGTTACATCGAAGCCTTTTCCAAAATTAAATTACTATATTACTGTAAACATTGAGACGATAAGCTGACTTTCTAACATGTTCGATTTAACTTATAGATAGAGATGTGCAAAATGCAGTGATTTGTCACTTAAACACAAAAACCAATATATTTATAACACTGTATTAATTATTATTGTATTTATATAAATCAAACCAAACCTAATAATTATTTACGTGAATTTAAAAATATCAGACCATGAATATTAAAAAAATATCGAATTTATATATTCTTAAATTATTTATCATTTATAATAATAATGATATTTCTCAACAAAAAAGAGTTTAAAATCTGAATTTATTAATATTTTAATAATGTTTAATTTTTTATCAATTTATAAAAAAAGAAGAATCTTGAAGACATATAATTCTGCTAACGTACAAGATATAATTGTTAATTAAAAAGTTATATTTCGAAAAGTTATATGTGTGATGTGTGAACTATAGAGTAATATAAAATTATAGCTCAAATCAAAATGGTATAGTTATTGCGTATTCATAAAATATTATGTTATATTATATTAATAATAAAAATTATATGTGCATAATAAATAATACTATAAAAATTCCAACTACCTATAATATATGAAGAAAATAAAAATTATTATAATTTAAACCGTGGTTGTTTTGTCTAAAATAACTATAAGATTATATCGGAATTTAATATTTTAAGTGTTTTTATTCCACCTTGATTGGATTTTCTTTTTAGTTAATGTATTTAAAACAAGGAAAAAAGTTCTGTTTATTAACGAATATTGCATTAGAAGGTACATAATAGTAAATAGGTACGGCGTATACATATCATTACATCATTATTATCTATAATCCATAAAGTGGCATTTTAGTAATTTAGTATTCGATACCTTCTGGCTACTATATATCCATCGAGTACTATAATGTTTATACTCATTCCGCCATTGTTCATTAATCATTAATCACAAACTTAAAATATCTAAAATAAAACCAACACTATGCGTACAACATAATATAATACGTTATTCTCATGTAGGTAAATAATATGAAATAAGCTAGAAGCAATGATTATTTTGAATATTTATTTCGCGTACCTATTGGTTTTAGTTATCAACAAAAAAGTTATAAGACTTATATGAATAATACGAAAATTAACTATAAATGGTAATTGAAAAAAAATATTAAAATTAATTAACTATGTATAGGTAGAATAAGATCTGAGAAAATATATCGCTATATCTATACGATATTCATATTATTATAGTAAAAAAGTAAATAGTTATTGATATTTTAATATGTGGTAATGTAGGTAATTATATAATAATTCAGATTTAAATCTGGTTGATATATTTAAGAGCTTAACTATAAGTAATAAAGTCTGCTTTTCATGATTAGGTAAATTAATAACCAGAAAGGTATAAATACCTATTGCAAATAATGATATGCGATGAAATAGTGGAAATAATCATAAGAGTAAAAAAATTAAACACCATGCCAAGTCTTCTTGCAATTAAAAAAATGGTTTGGCTTTATGCGAGCTTAAGTAAAGAATGGTACTTAATGCTAATCGTTATACATATTGTAGTTTCATATTTTTTACATCGAAAATTGGGTAATAGGTACTTATTTGATATACCTAGTACCTACTATACCTACCTATACATTCTAGTATGGCGTTTGTGTATTTTCAAAATGATTTTTCACCTGAAGAAAAACATAGATAAAGTAGTTACAGTTCAAAGTAGGTGAATTAAAATATAGGGAACCTAATACGTAAACATTTTATTAATATTATTTTTAATTTTGTTTCAGATATAAGTTCGAAGAAATCTATGCGACATTTTTTGAATTATTATCAATTATCTTTAACATTCACTGTTCACATAATATAGTTATCCGTAATACGGTTCATTTAACAGATTTAAGTTCACGTGTACATAAAATGACAACACAAAATCAAATACAACTTTTTTTTAGTTTAATTAGGTTAGTAAGTCAATTCATCGTTGTTGTCTACATGATTCGTATATGTCTACCTATACTGATATTTGATAATGTTTTAGTACAAGTTAAAATTTGGCACGTATACAGAAAAAAAAGTCTGCAGAGGGGAGTCATAAATAAAAAAATTAAACATTTTTATTGTTCATCTTGAATAAATATTGGTAAAAAAAATTGCATACATATATGTAATAAATTATAAACATAGCCATAGTAAAAAATAATTAAAATTAATCTTCCACGACTATGTCTAAACATATTTTGGGAGGGGGGATTGAACCCCCCCAACCACCCACCTATTCCTGATTCAAATATGTATGTACATTTGATTTATTAGTAAGAATTTCGTATTCATTGTATTCGGCAGCGTATCACATACGATGATCTATGCATTTGTTAACCGAACAATTGACTAGAGATGACAGGAAGATATTATAATGGTATCGCTATTCGTTACATGTATATCATATATTTTATTATTTATTTCATTGTTCTCATTTCACTTATTTGACTAACATGATGTTATTATATCGAATCAACATATACATCTTTTTCAATTCGCTTTTTTATTCATAAAACGAAAGTGTCTACTCATGTTTCGGAGTTTTGGACAACAATAATTCAAATCTCACAAATAATAGGTTAGGTAGGTAGCTATTGTTATAAATCATTTGAACACTTATATTTGCGGGGTAAGTATCTAAAAATAGATTATTTGGTATTCGTCCTCGATCCCTTAAATTAGTTAAATTCCTTTTACATTTTTTCTTCGTAGTGTTGAAAGCAATACCTACGTAGTTTTATGTAATGTTTACGTCTTCATAAAATATAACTATTTACATCAATTAATTGTACCCACAAATTACTGTGCATGTATTACAGAGCCAAAGAATAATTTAGATTCAACTAAACCTTTAATTTCCTCCTCCGCTCGATCAAAATTGGATGGCCAGGCATAGCTAGTGTATCGGTACTAACTATTTTTACTAATTAGTAATTACAAATATTACTATGAAATACGTGTGTAAGCGAATCATATTTATGTTTTTTTTTGCATTTAGGGTGTGCCCAGACGAATACTTGACACACCCGTAGCTCCGCCTATGGATTTGCATCAACAAATATTAAATTTTTTTTAATAATTTCTTTTATTTGACTTAACAGTTGTCAACGTAATAAAATGTATCGAAATATATGTAGGTATACACTATACATTAATAATTAAGTGAATAAAATAATATTTTAAATTTAAAAAATAAAAAAAAAAACATAATAGTTCAATATTACAAAAAGTGGGGTATAAAAAATATTATAAAATACGTGTAAGCTATTCAGATTTTATATGTAGAAAGTTGCTAATAAATAAGATAAATGTATATCACTTTTTAACGGGATAAACGATCACACTTTTTAAGAATACTTCGGGCTCGTTTTTCTAACAAACATAAAACATGTTAACATAGCAAATTGTACGTTCAATAGAATCCATTTAACACTGTTATTTTAATACATATAGGTACAGTTTTAATTTTAAAATGTTCGTAACTCAACATTCTAAAATCACAAAATCAATAACATTACTTGCAGGTCTAGATAATGTGCATATCTTCAAATTTTATAATTGATTAGTTTAATCTAATATTAAAAAAGAGGTAATAACAGAGTAGAACGGATTCTTCTGAACGTAAAATTGTCAGTGTTATGACTTATGAGTAAGACGGAGACAACACAAGTAGCGGGTACGACGTCCTCTTAAATAGATAGGTAATGAATTTATGTATTTAAATAGGTATACGTAACATATTAAGTCAAGATGATTATCCCACGTAACTATATAAATAAAAATCGTGGGTGAAATTGATAAAGTTGTTTAGATCATTGTATTAAAACTATCATACTAGATATGTTGATGTTAAAACATTTTTAAAATATAACATACCAATTAGGTATAAATTTATGGACATTTTAATTAAATATAATTTAAGTATTTAGCTGATTTTTCATATTACAGCTATAATAGAGACTCGGGAAAACACGTTGACCCTGTTTATTTTGTATAATTATGTATTGTAATTCAGTAGGCACTAGGCAACGACATTTTTTATTATAATATTTTAGTGCAAAAATATTGATATTAATATAGCTGCTAAATAAAAGAATACATTGAATGCCCATAGCATTTCATTGCGTGGTTTGTACCTGTCAACGTGCGTCAATAAAAATAAAAATTGTCTCGGTTGTTAAATCTCAAAGGTTTAAAGTAATATTTAAATCATCCCAAATCAATTATTATCATTCCAGGTAAGTAGTACCTGGCCGTAAAGGTTTTGTAGATGCTTAACTAAAAATTAGTACAGTTATTATCAGCTGACTACTATGTAATTATTACACTATATAATATAGGCACTATATAGTTTGATAAACCAATTTTTAAAAGAAACAGTACTTATTAGTATTACTGCACCTAGTATACAGCATTTGAAATGTAAATAAATTTAAATTAATAATGCTATTGCGTTGTATGTATATTGAAACTAAAAGTGAATATAATATTATAACAAAATATAACTTTTAACGATGACAAATATTAATAGCAGTAGTGTATTCAATACCTACGCATGGGCTGTTAACAGAAAAATAAACTAATCGTTATTCGTGGTTCATTCATTAAAAATGTGATTTTGAAGAAAAAATATTCAAAATTTATTTCTTGCTTTTTAAAGTAAATACGCGTAGGTCGATGATTCCGTTTACATTTTATTCCAATATCCGTGCATTAGTATACCTAGGCATTGTTTATTATTTTTTGGTGGAATTATTACTCCTTAATAAATATTTTATTGGTTCGATCCCAAATAAAAGTTATTACAATTATTTTTAAATTTAAATGCATAACTTTCACAAAATTTACCAATACATATAATGGATATTTAAAACCGTATTTATATAACAATATAAAAATTTAAAAACTAGACAATTTTTTTTTTTAATATAAGTTATTTTTCAAGATAATTCTATATTTAACTTTGTTTCATTGACGAAAATTCGGTGTTTATAAAAAGTAATTTATTCACGCCCATTCAATCACGGCCAATCCAATCGCAACCGGCTTTCATTATAATATTACGTTTGTTTATTTGGCGAGGTTAAGATGTATTTCAGATGTTCAGATTAAGACATATATATTTAATACATATTTAATACTTATGATTAATTCTTTTTTAAACGCAGACAGGTGTAAACTGCGTAGTTTGAAAATGAAGTTACGAAATTGAACAGCTTATGATGTGATTAATGAGATCATATCGTAGAGAGATTGACATGAATCAGAATATTTAAAAAAAAAATACGAACGGGATGAATAAAAAAGCTTGATGAAATATGCATTAATTGTAATAGGTACATAAAAACTATTACAAAATATTATATTATAATATAATAAAGTATTGAATAATATAGTATTATTATTATATACATATGAACAATACAAAACACCGAACATTTTCATTCAAAATTATAATTTTTTTCATGTTAAATTGCATGTGTATTATTTAGGTTTTTTAAATATATTATAATATTCATATTTAGAATATACAATTTTATTAAAATCATACAGGTTCCAACAAAATACATAAAATAACAAATATTCAAGTCTCAATTAAAACCTTTAATTTATCCAAGACACTTTGTACCTACGTGTATAATTCATCTAAATATTATATAACTAATTCACATATTTGTAGACAGACGTTAAATGTTGTCAAGATTTTATTAAAATGTCAGGAGTTTATTGTTTACAAATATATTAAATTAAATTTATTTTTCTTATTGATTATGGTTTATCTACTAACTACATGATAATTAAAATAAGACTATATAATTCAATTTATAAAAATAATGATTTCATATAAATGTAATCAATTTTTTAGAAAATATAGGTAAGTACTTCAGACGAATAATTTCATAAAATAAATTAGGATAATACCTATTTTAAAAAATGTGATACATACTACATACCACAATACATACTACCAAAAATATTGAGATAAATGATTTATTAATAATAATAATAATATATAAATTATTTATAATCTAATACAACTTAAATAAGTATAAAATAAAATTGCTAAGTTTTATAAAAATAATATTGACATTTAGTACTTACAGCCATTGAATACTGTTTATCTGTATGATTAACATTGGCAGCACGATAAATATGGATACCCGTTTCCACATTACGAGTTCAGTTTTTTTCAAGCACAGTCTTTTTAAGAATAAAATAATTTTTTGAGGCATAAACCAGAATTCTGAAAATCATATCTCTTCAAACACCTCGGAACTTAACACTTTTTTCTTTTAAAAAAAAATTTGTTGATTCATCGCTATAAGATATAGATTTTTCATATTTAGTCACAAACGTTCGTGACGAATTCAAGATTTAAATAAAGAAATGTAAAAAAATAACAATAACGAACATATTAAAAAAACATTTTTTTGTTTATTATTAAAAATAATTTATTGAAAAAAAAACAATTTAACACTTATGCTATATAAAATTGCATTCTATAATTATGACAAATTTATTACATACTTATTACTTTGTGAATATAAAACGTTATTTCTTAAATTGCAAACTATATGTAATAAAATAATTATTCTTTTACGAAATAAAGAATTAACGATAGGTATTCGAAAGACCTTCCACAAGGATACAGACTAACAGGTATCTTGTTACACGCACAACTGACTTGACACTAGATGGTAAATTACTCTCTTATAGACTAGTTTTTCTTACTTTTGTTTAACGGCCCAAATTATTTCATTTGGGGGTAATGTGTGTTGGGTGCGTGTGTGTGTGTGTGTGTGTGTGTGTGTGTGTGTGTATGTATGTGTGAGTGTGAGCGCATGTGTGCGTGCGTTTGTGTGTGTACGTCCTTATAGTCCTATATAGTGTATGTGTAAATTTAATAAAGATTTATGCAAAATAAAATAAAATCACAGGTAGCGATAAAGAAAAGAATCCGTGGTTCATTAAGTATAAATAATAACATGCCGACACCAGAAAAAGAAAATACACATAATCAGTGATGTGGGCTTCGAAGTACAATTTAAAGACAACGATCAATTAAGGAACTTTTAAAATGTTAATGATTAACATGATTAATACTAAATTATACACAAAAAATGAATAAATAAATAAATACAATAATACAACTTATTATGTACATTCCTGCAATGGAAATAATGATACGGCTACAATATAATAATAAAAAAATGTTAGTTATATATATTAGGTATACACTAACTATATAATACCTACTAATTACCTTTGAATATTATTACTTCTACAATTTCAAGGTATATTTATTTAGTTTTTTCGAAATTAAATTAATACATATCGTAAAACTGTTGTGATTAACAAACTTATAAACAAATTTACTTAATATAAAATGCTTAACTACTCTTAATGTTCGATATACATTACTACCTCATTAGTAATTAGGTTATAGTACCTACTAACAGTAATACATGTATAATCATTATTTATATATAAAATATATATAGTGATTTTTTTTATATAAACTATATAATATGATACAATAATCAATAAATATATTACATATATAAATTCGGTTTACTTATTTATTTGAGGGAGGGATTTAAATTGTGTGCAGTACAACATACGTAAATTATGAAATGTTGGACGTGCAATGGCGTGCAGACTGTATTAAAAATTAGACATAATTTTTTTATTTCATCTTTTTAATTCATACATTTTAATTGAATTGTATAATATGATTTAGATAGACCGCGAATTCAACTATGTAAAAATATTTTAATTTATTAACTTAGTAAATAATGTCTAGATGTTATACACAAAACGAACTTTGTGCGGGAATTGCTTTTTTATATTTTAATGATCATAAAATCCTCGGTTAATTTATAAAATGTTTAATATTTATACTTATTAATATTAAAAATCGACTTTCATAATAAGCTAGAAAAACGATTGATGAATTCAACTTGTTTCTGTCCATATTTTTTCAGGAACAATTTTTTGAATAATACTATACATTCTACTTCATCATATATTATAGCCCTAAACTGTCAGACTGATATTTAGTTGGCTGTTAGTCACATAGTATTGATTATGATTTTGGGGATATTGTATAGACGTAGAGTAGGGTGATTAAATATGTTAGGTAGAAGGAGCTGAAGCTTCACCATACATTTCATGTGGTTTCGAGGGAGCTCCACGATATTTTAATTTTTTGCCGGGTCCATACATAGTAGCCAAAAATAAAACAATAACACAACTTTTCCAACACAGATGAAACTATCTAAATTGTTTTTAAAAAAAGAATATTATTTTATTTTTGCTATTTCTGTGTGGACCCGAATTTAGATGGACCTAACTTCTGGTGAGCTAAAATTCCAAATAAGGGCTGCGCCCTCGAGAACCCCTTAAATACACATACTACGAGTGTCGGGTTTATTTTTTAATTTTTAAGCGATTTATGAGTATTTTTTAATTGTAACATTTTACATACAACGCTTGTAGAGTAAATCAGTCTATATCTCTCAAAATATTTGTAATTTTTTTAAACAGAATATTTTCAATGCTGTTTTTGCATAATTAGTACATTTTTCTCCCCAATCCCTTATTTCATAAATTGGCACCGAATTATATAATTTAAAAATGAGAATTTAGATAATTGTTAAGTACCTACCTAATTTTAAATAATGTTCATACTTCAATCTTACCATATTTAGATTTTTGGATATTAACAATAATAGTTATGAATGATTGTCCTCATACAGATCCACCTGCCAACCAAACAATTTATTTCTGGAACAAACACTGAGTTTTCCTGTATAGTAAACGATCAAAATACATGAAAAATCAAAACAAAAATTACAAATATTTACAGAGATATTATTGATTTACATTAAAAAATTCTAGACCTCTAGACTGAATAAGTAGGTACTTTCAATATTTCTCTTCTTTCTCTCCAACCTTTACTCTGAACTATATGGCCATATGTGATCAGTCACCCTTGTCCTTGCCATAGTGCTCTGTTCCCCTTCCTCACACTAGTTATTTTCGTGTTACTGTCAATTATTTTATATTATGTATTTCCAATATTAAGAAAAATAATAAAAGATAAAACTGGAAATGATCTGCATGTATTTATCCTGACATCATAAATAGTTAAATATGTAATGTGTAAAGTACTAATTGGGATTTTAATTCTGTTTAGTTTTTAAGGATAATTTTGTGATATAATTATTGTACTAAAATGTTAAGAAATATAAAAATACCTGCCAAGTTAGTTCTTATAAAGTTAGCAAAAAGAGAAGATCTACACTTTTATATATTTATAAATTTATAATATACAGCCATACAGGTGATCCATTTAAGAAGGGCATAGGCATGCACAGACTTTAAAATCAGGTAATGCCCATATATTATCATCATCCCAAAAATAGAACAAATTTAAATTTTATTTTTTGAAAGTTTTTTCCATAATAATATTATAATAATGACGTTTTGAAGCCCTGCATATATACATGATAGAAACACAATATTAAACTACATAGTTGAGTGCACATAGTGAATAATTGAAATTTTTCAAACTAGCTTTAAGAATATTATCTAAAATTGAATTTGGTAATTTAGGCATATTTATAATAAATATATAATGCGTAATATGATTGAGGCGATACCATTTTTTACACTCAGAAGATCACGTTTAGCTCTGTCAGTTTAAAAATTAGAGTGAATTGACCTCTTATTAAAACTAAATTTGAGATTATTATGGAGGGCATCTCATAGGCTTTTTATTATATTTTAATTTTAAAACGAGTTATGAGTATTTTAAAATTGTAAATTATTTGTACATCTTAAAATACTCATACCTCTCTTTAAAATTTAAATATAATAAAAAGCCTATGAGATGCCCTCCATAATAATCTTACCTTTAATTTTATAAGAGGTCAATTCGCCCTAATTTTTAAACTAACAGAGCTAAACGTGATCAGCTGAACGTAAAATTTGACATGTTACGCTCTTATAACACGGATACAACACATGCGGGGATAACATCCTCTTAAGGCCACTGTCTCTACAAAAAAAAATATATGAAATAGTGTTTATTTAGGTTTGGAATTTTCATAGATTTTAGACTTTAACTGTGTTAAATTAAATGCTAATAACTTATAATAATAGAACTCTAGGTTAAATATCAGTTCTGGCCATTATCTAAATTGTAAAAACATAAAGCAAATAATTTAGGTGAATTTTAAAAACAAAAATATTTTATTAGACTTTAAGTTCAATGTTCATGATTATAATTTTATGATATTAATTGTTAAAATATTTTTTTTAGGAAATTAAAATGTTTTACAAAAATTAACAAGAAATATTTTAAATGGTTTAATTTAATTAAAGATAATTTCTATGTAAATTGTGTTTTAAAATATTTTTATAAATTAAGCAAAAAAACATTAACAACATATTAATATAAAGTTTAAAAAAAAAAGTTTTCTTTGCACTATATGGAATCAATAAAAATTATTTTTAAAGCTTTTAGATCTTTTTTCGTCTTCCTTTCACATTAATTTCACTAATAATTATTAATTATTTCATGCAGATCCTCCAAATGTTTATAATGTGCAAAAGTATGAAGAAATAGGGAAGAAGACGTTTACAAGTTTATTATAGACTACTGCACAGACTACATATTTTACAGAATTCAGTTAATTAATTTTGAGGTATTTATTTGATAAGTCTGGATTAATGAGATAATACGGTACTTCAATAATTAAAATCTATTTTTGAGATTGAAATAAAGGGTCTTGTTAGATTAAACAGTATGCAATTAAGGAGAAATTAAACATTTTTGTCAATCTGTACTTAAAAAACAGTTTATGCATTTTTTTAGTGTTAGTTGGTTTATGCTTTTTACATAAGTTTCATTAATTGTATAAACAATTGTTCATTTTAATTTACTACTGATCTAAAAGTATTTATATTAATAAGCATTTATTTGAGGGCATAATATAAAGATGGGCAACTTAATCATGCAAAGCAAAGTAGATAAAGTAACTGTACAGTTCCTTGTCCTACCACTATAAAAGTTTAAATTTTTGTCAAGATATTGAATTACAATACATATATACTATAAACATATGTATATATATTATATGACTATTACAAATTAATAGAAAAATAAAATAAGAGGTAATAATCAACAAATAATTATAATTTAATAAAGTGGATATAGTTGTTCTATAAAGTGGTTCATATTAGATGGTCACTATTTTAGGAGAGTTATGTATAATAAAGACAGGCAAGTAAGGCATTATATTAAATATAATAGATTATCACTGACAACAATTATTATTGCATTTATAAAATAGTTCTGAGAAGAGATCTTTTAGATTTTGTACAATTTGAGTAGGTATACGAGTTGTTTTAAATTATATAATTTAGGTAAAGATTTACATTTAAACTGGAATTTCATACTTCCATTATATTGTAACTTATTTTAATTAGATTAATAATATGGTTGTATTAATACTGTAAATATTTTTTTAGTTAACTTAGTTATGTTTGTGATCTTATGACAATTTTGCATTTTATAATTGTTTTATTTGTCATTGGAAAAGCTTCAAAACTACTACAACCAATACTTCACAGTTTAAATACATATTTTAAGCATCTATAAGGATTAAAATTATTTTTAAACCTTTATGACAAATTTAATGAAAATATTGTATAAATTCTTCCAAAACCACAAGAAATTACTTATAAATAATTAAAAACTTTCAATAAGCCTCTTTATTGTCCTAAAATGTAATATTCTCAAAAATAAAACCATCTTCTTCATTCCCACTCAGAATTTAAAATACAAAAAAATATCTATTAATTGAAAATAAAATAAAAATAATTTTATATTGGCATAGACTTTCTAAATAAAAACAGATGTTTTTGATAATTTGTAATAGTATTTGGGATACTGTTATAAAATATGAAACATTTGATAATAATTAAAAAATTTTAATACTAGTATTTCTATTACTATGGGAAAAAAAATTTAAATACCCTAGGTACTTTATGACATTTGATATCACATCTTCAAACAGCAACAACCAAACATTCAAAACATTTGATTTTTGAGATCTTTATTTCACTGTTTCAATCATACTGAATCTGATGATTCATTTATAATTGCATCACTAACCCCATAGAAATTTATCAAAAGAAGCAGCAAATATTAGTTTTAGGTAAGCTACTTATCTCAAATTCTTAAGGTAAAGTATATATTATTTGTGACTTTAATGTAAAATAAGTTAGTATGTTTTAGTTTAATGACAAAGCCACTAAACATATTATAAATTGCTTATTATATTTAAAAACTATAGATTGATAACAATGTTAATAGCAGTGATGTATTATAACAACTATAAACGGCGAAAGACCTACAATAGGTATAAAGATTAACTTCCACCAACAATACACGAAGCACTCAAGTGAAATACTCTCGAGTAATAATAATGACCTGTCATGATTTACGTCCTTTTTTAGAAGTTGTCTTGCGTTTTGTCCTGAGCCTTGTTGTAGTTGACGTAGTATTACTTTTTGAATTTGTTTTATTGGGTTTTGATTTCACCTGTGCTTGATTTGTAGATTGAGATTGTACAGAAAGGGAAAGCTGAGCACTAGTATTTTTTTTTTGTGCTCCCAAATGTTGTTGTACTAAATCAGGTAGTATACCTTTTTGAGCTAACATAGTTAAAAACGTACATATAAATTGATCATAATTGTGTGTACGTCGACAATCATCAATTTTATATTTATTACGTTTTTCATTCTCCTCTCGTAAGATACCTAAAATATTAAACAAATATATAACTTGGTGAATATTTTATTATTTTAAATAAAATTACCTTCACTCATGTTTATTTCAAGTTCTAAATTTTTTACTAGAGCCAATAAGTCTTTAGGAGAAAATGTATGGTTGGATTTAATATTATTTTCCAATTGTTGATCATTATTATCTTCTTTATCTGAAGAATGACTTGAAGGTGTTTCCCATCCCTTAGGCATAGCCCCTGCTTCTAGACATACACTTTTTATGTCTTTTGGATTTCCATCGCCTTCTCCTCCACCACTTGAAGATTGTACTCGGATTACTACAATATTATCTGATTCTGGACACGTCTGAAAAATTATAAAAGCGTAATATTAGGTGAGGAAGTAAAAATATTTATATAAAATAACTTTAAAATATAATTTTAACATTATTTTAGATTTTGCATGAAGAAAACAAGCTGATTTAACAACATATTGAATAATTAATTTTGATGGCAATTTTTGTTTCAGTAGCGTTAGGTATCTTAAGGAAATTTAGCATTTGAGGTAAAATTTGATTGAGATACTGTATTAAAATTTTATTAATGGGTTCAACTTACCGCATAATAATTTTTATGTTTATAAATGTATGGTAGGTATTGTCTTTCTTTGTTTTACTTCTGTTATAAAGTTATATCATACAAATTTATTATTATACAAATTATATTGATACAAATATACAATAGGTATATTATACTGGCAATAAAATATAAATTTTTCAGTTTGATTTAATATGACTGTTAATTTTTTGAAAAAAATAAGTCACTCCGAAGGATGAATTTCAGATAGTAATTACCATGTATCATGCATTTTTATGATAATTTAATTGACACAAACATCAACAAATAAATTATTCTGTATGTGTAAATTAAATTATACATACTAACAGGGTATAACATTTTTATTTTTTTTTTGAAGATTGAAATAAATCATATCACCTTTTCTTCATTATAGTCTTTTGATGTGCCAGGAATGGGTGAAATGTCTTTTTTTACACATTTACTTGGCGATTGATCATTGTCATTGATTTTTCTTTTTTTTTCAAAGTCATCTACAAGTACAAGTTGTTGTAAAGCTTCTAATACAATTTGTCTATTTGTTTTGAGCATATTTAATTTGTGGCTAATAGCTAATCGTTTGTCTGGAACAACCGCCATCAGATTGAATCGTATATCACTATATTCAGCTGCTGCTCCAAGTCGATCACTTATCACTCTTCTAAACTTTTCAGTCCAGTCTTCATCTTCAGCCCAAGGTCCATGGTCCATAGGATATGGTTTCAATCCATCCAATTCATATAAATGACCATTTATGGGCACATAACTGACAAAGTGATATGCCTCACCAGTGAACCGTCCAGTTGTTAACCCTGGTGTTTTATCCATCCGTGGTCTACTTTTTGGCATAGCATGTGAATTATGTGCTCGTGCTAATTCAGGAGTGTTTCCAATAGCCCATCCTTTATTTTCAGGATTCATACCCCGAGTATGTTCCTTAAGATGTCCCAATGTCTCACCTAGATGTATATCCGAACAGTTTAGCAAAATAGACAACAGGGCATGAGTAGCACAACTATTCGGTATCATTTGTTGTGCAAAAAATATACTGTTAATAGCATCGTCATCTTTGACAAATATGTCTGTTTGGTCAACAATTTTTCTGCGGCTACGACGTTCTTCAATCCATCGGAACAAAAATATAAAACCATAAACTGGACTGTCCAATGGTTTCTGAAGGTCATAAATTTCTTCTAACTGAACTCCTTTCACTCCAAAATCTTCTAAAAGCAAAGTAAACAAACCAGGATCGCTTTCTAATTCCAACCATCCTTGGATGAGCCTATGTAAATCCACTGGCATTTTAACAAAGTTAACATAACAAAATATGAAGAATTACAATACTAGAACACTAGAATTTGAATTTTGAATTTCACAGAAATTATTATTATCAATTATCATACATCATATTCTATCATTTATCAAGTACACAAATCTTGATAAGGCATAATTTATTCCATGAAATTGTAATATAGGTTATGGTTTTAAATATTAAAGTTCGTTATTTAAGAACAAATAATGAGTAAAAAGTAAAAAGTAAAATAATAAGGATCATACAATTTTTTCATTTTGTCATGATAAAAATAAAATCAAATTGTTGTAACAATGTTACTATTTTTATTGGGCTATTTATACTTTATGGCGTCTTGTAACTATCGATTCTTTTCTATCTGTTAAGTGGCAATTGACAAGAATATTATTATTTATTACATTTTTACCATCTGAAACGTGTGTAACTACAGTATATTTTAAAATGACGACATTTAAGACTGTCTTTTTATTTCTCACATTCGTATCTTTAATTCACTCACAACCGAACAGTAAGTATATTGATTTATAATTTAATGTATGTACTTTTATAACTTCAACAGAGTATTATATAATAATCTTTGCATAATATATTTGCATTGCAAATGATTTTAATTTATTTTATCTATATTTTTTAGTATCACTAGATAACGGCTGTAGCTATCTACACCCAAAGCCAAAGTTAATACCTACTTAAATCGTTTTTTTGATTTTTAATAAAATGTAATCAAATACAGTAGTTAATAGAAACAGAATACCTTTATAAACGGCATATGAAAAAACTAAAAATGTGCCTAAAAAGTTTCATCTTTATAAATCAAATTATTTATGTATTCCTTCCGTAATTTTGGTCTATTTTTCTAGCAATTTTGTGTTATTTCAGCATTAACCGGTTTTAGTTTCCCTATTATATAATACTACGTCGTTATCTATACCTTGAATTTTACCCTTTGAACAATTCAAATTCTTCTTACCAAAGTTCTGGAATAATTATAGACGAAAACCCTGTTAAATATAAAAGCAGTAATGTATTCAGTAGCAAAGAAATCCATGGGGCCTTGCACCTACATCCTTATATGTCTTGCCATACATGATTTTACTTTTTATTATGTTAACAAAAATGACTGGGCTAAACAGAATTAAATATAAAATAGTTTACGGAAGTAGAACATTACATTTTTTAAACTACCTTCTTCCTTACATCATGGTGTCTTTCAAACTGTACATGTACTAGAATCTCAAAAGTTCAATCTATTTAAAATTCAATGCAATTCTAAAAACAGTCTTTTCACCATACATACTGTGTCTCAAAAGAGAACAATCACTTGTTGTGCATTGGAAATGATGTTTTTGGCATGTCAATAACCATGGAACCCGCTAACACCGTCAAGTGGGTGGGAGATGCCAACTGATTATTCTCGTTTAAGACAGAGTGTAGTTCTCTATCTATGTTTTAAGTTTCATAAATAATTGTTCAAAAAATTATTTTTATATTCCTTTAATATTTGTGTTCAATATTTTTAAAGACATCAATAAGTGTTGAAATTTCAAGTCTAGACCATTAGTTTTGGAGTTACAAAAAAAATAATTAAAATTAGTTTCATGATTTGCAAGTTTACTGTTTTTAGTCGATAAATTGTTTTGTGTGAAGGGGGGGGGGGAGCTAAGCCGTAATAAGCCCCTAATTCATACCCTTTGAATTAAAGAATCCGTCTATTTATGAAAATATTTAAAAAAATATCAAATTATGTGAGTAATATGTGTTCTATGTGATCATTATACCTACTATACCTGGATGATTATATATTTTTTATTTCAAAAATCATAATAAAAACTATATTACATTTTTAAAAGTTATTTTTGATTATCATACATTTTGTTTATTGTGTACTGAAATATTAATGAAAAAAAACCATTGACTTTTCATAAGATTAACTTCACTGTGGGGAAAAAAGTGTATACCCAAACTCATTTGCCTTACATTAAGTGACAAACGTCATTTTCTGTATTTAAATAAAAACAAACTTATAATAAATATCAGTGTTGGGTAGTAACGTAACGTGCGTTACTCGTTACTGTAACGTAGTTACATTTTTCAGTAACGTTATGGTAACTTTGTTATTATTATTTTTGGGTAACGCAAGAGTAACTACGTTAATTATTTAGAAGTAACTTAGCAAAAGAACGCATTACATTATAAATTAAATTTTTTTCTGGGCTGGGATACTATCGTGGTGCTATTTCACGGGACAGTCCTTCCCCTCGTATCCGCATCAGAAAATGTAATTATATTAATAATTTAAGTAGGTATTTATGTAATTACAAAATTTTCACAGTATAATCTAATATAGTTTTATAAATATATGATTTTGTGTTAATATTATTTTCAATTTAACTGATTTTAACCTAGTTTCTGATCAACCCTATGGTAAAGTGGAGCGCTATTATAATACAGTTTATACAGGCGATTTAAAAATTTTAAATGGTTTACCTATGATGAAACAAATGTTTGTAAAGTTTAATACGGCACTTCCCTTCTTCAGCTTTTGTTGAAAGGCTCTTTAGTGTAGCTGGAGACATTTGTACGAAAAAACAAGCTAGAATAACTGATAAAAATTTTGAAAATACATTATTGTATGAAATAAATATAAAAAAAGATTGATTTAAAAAAGACTTTTTTTTTATGAAACTTAAATAACACTAGAGTAACGTCATTGTAACTAGTTACTTTTGAGTATAAAATGTAACGTGATGCATTACTTTTGTACTCGAGTAACTATCAAGTAATCTAGTTACCTATTTTATTTTGTAACTTGTAACGTAACTTAGTTACTTTTAAAAAGTAACTTACCCAACACTGATAAATATACATATTTAGAAACTTAAAACTTGACTTATGATGATAAATATAATTATATACTAATTTATTACATTCAAATCAATTATTTAAACAATATTTATGCAGGTTTAGTATATTCAGTCAATGCAGAGGATACAATAAATTGTTGTTCTCTGTTTGAAAGAAAATACCCATTACCTCCAATATATTGTTATGCAGGAAACGATAAAAGTGTACTTAATGTTTTTCAAACTGTTAAGGTAAGTACAATATATTAAATTATTTATTGAAAAATTATGAATTAATATTAAATATATTATTTATTGTGTAGGTCGATTTAATAATTGAAAAAACAGATGACTTCATTGTATACCAAGCAGCAAATCAGCATTTAGTTGAAGAACAAATGCTATCTGATGAGGCTATATTATCTTTGAATAAAATAATATCCTATGTTTGGAAACGGAAAGATTTCAAATTGGATCCATTTCAACCATCTTGTTTTAGTATTAAAACAGTTGCAGATTTTAAAATTAAAATTCACTCTATTGGTATAAAGTATTTTATTTAAATGTATTAATTAGCTAGGTATTAGTATTATAATATGATAGCAAACATTAACCATGAATATGCATTTGTATTCTTACAGCATTAGATATTAAGAGACTGGCAATGTTTATAGTTGGTATTTTTCTATTTGGGTATTCTGCTCGTTTAAGTCATAATTCATTGTTTTACTACTTATGTGGAATTACAGTAGGCGTAACTGCATCGTTTGTGATTATAATATTACTCATCAGTCGTTTAATTCCTAAGGTATGTATACTTTATAATTTCTGTAGTATATAAATCTAACATAGTGTTATTACTTTTTTTTAGAAAAGAATGATGGTGGGATATTTAGGAGCAAGTTGTATGTTAAGTCTCTATGCTATTCAGATGTTGATTGAGAATCTCAATATGATATTGATGTTATATTATAAGTATATATTGGGATATATTGTTTTCTCTATGTTAGCCAGTTTTGTGGTTTGCTATAGATATGGACCAGTAACAAATCCAAGATCCATCGACCTCATAAGATGGACGTTACAGGTAATTATTACATATATTTTTTATAGCATAGTGCTAAGTATTATAAATATTATAAATTATAGTAAATCATTTGTAGTTAGACATCTATAAAAATATTCTATTATGTATTCTTTGTAGAGCGGTGAATCAACTGATTCTGAAATAATGTATTTTTTAATAATATTATTTTTGAGCCTAAAGACACTTTTTATACTAAATAAAATACTTCAATTTTAATTTTCAAATGTAGGTTCTGGTAGCAAATCAAACTAGTCAATGAGACAACACCATTTTTTGACAAAATCAATTTGGTTTAAGGGTATCGGTGGCAGACAGTTATTTTAGCCAAAACATACCAATATTTTGTCCATCATACTTATCAACCTAGTAATACAATAATACTTTTTAGAACTGATTTAAATTTGTTATTATGTCTACTTGAGATCAGTCAGTCTACTTTTCCAAATTTCACCCCCCGACAACTAAATTTAGATTGCATATTTTGGAATTTCCAAAAGTTGATTATTCGGTATTTAATTCAGAAACCTTAAAATAAGGACTGACGGATGTCAAGTAGACATTATAACGAATTCAGATCAGTTTGCTAAAATATTATAATTTATAACTTTAGGTCGATCGGTAAAATGGACAATAAATGCATACAAATGAGCATAAATTGTAAACCATTTACTAGTGCAATACCGAGTAGATGACATGTACATGCGGTGCGAGAATGCTCCACTATCTCTTTTAAACACAGGCACACACACTAATCATCTCTAAATACGCACACATTTACAAGGCCCCCATGAAAACAATTTGAAAATCTTATGTTTAAAAACTTGATATACTCTACTTTTAGTTACATTATAATTTTTAAAATATTTATACATCTACTAGGCTATTTATAAACATTTTCAATTATTTTTTTAGATTGCCAGCCGAAAATTTTACTGTTAATCTGTTATATTATTTTATAAAAATTGAAAATCATTAACATTTATTTATATTACTATGATTTTTCTATTTATTTTAGTTAATTGGTTTGGGTTTGGTTACATTATGCAGCTTTCACTTAGAAGCTATGGTTTTAGTGGATATTTTGTGCATTATACTCTACTACACTAAGTTTTCACTGCCTTTTGGGTAAGTTAACAATTATTATTGCTGCTAATATTAAAAGTTTGTAAATAAATTACTACTTATGTTATAGATTATTACCTAAACGTAAACCAAAACCCCGATTATTATCCGAAGATGAGTATATACAACAAGCTTTGATTGAAACACCAAAAGCCCTTGAAGAACTGCGAAAGTACTGTAAAAGTCCAAACTGTGATGCATGGAAAGTTGTGAACAGGTTACAGGATCCTAAAAAGTAATTACAAATCAGTAAATCAATTGATATAAAGATACATATTTTCAACAATATTCTAGATTTGCTGAATTTATGGAAACATCAGCCCATGTTTCTACAGAATCTGTCAATGAACACGAAAAAGAATTAGAAGATTATGAAACCGAGTACGACGAAGAATCAGAAGATGATAGTTTGTCTAACGATATACAAAAGTTAGACTACACAAGTGACAGCGAATAAAATATGATAACTTACCTAATGTACTAAACTATAAAATTTTAACTTAAATATTTCTTATTTTTTTTTATATGAAAATGTAAATAACTTGTGTTGTTATTCTAGTGTTATTATACTTTCTTTTTTTTTTTTTTTATTGGCCTTATAAATTTAAATAGTAAACAACTGAATAATTTATAATATTTATTTTTAAGTTACATGTTGTTATGCACATAATAGACTTAATAAAATATTTTTAGCTTAATAATGGATAGCCCTAAAAAACTTTCCTCTGAGACTATGTTGTTAAATCCAATTAGTGCTGATGTATTGAATGATTTAACTTATGTAACAGAAGAACAGCCAAAAAGTGTTAATGATACTAATCTCATCATTGAAGACAACTATGGATGCATAAAAGTAACTATTTATTTCAAATATATAGTCCAGTATTAAACTTTGTGTTCTATAAAGGACGATAATGGTCAAAACGTCAGAGTGATTAAATATACTTTAAAGAATGAACAAAGAGTTGTTATTGAAATAATTAATTATGGTGCTACTGTTATTTCATGCTGGGTACCAAATGCACTGGGAGAACTAGAAGATGTTTTACTTGGTTTTGACTCAATTGAAGGTCAGTAGTGTTATATGTGAAACTTAGTCATCATTTTATGTCGATGTGTTGAATAGACTATAGGTTACAGAATACACACTCCATTGGTGGTACATTAGGCAGAGTAACAGATTATATTAGCAATGGTCGTCTTGAAAATGACAAAGGTGAAATTTATGAACTTATCAAAAATCGTGATGGTCATCACTTCAATGGTGGTGAAAAAGGATTTGATAAGGTCATGTGGGATGGTTATGTGGCAGATGGTGAACTGGTATTAACGTATTCAAGTAAAGATGGTGAAGAAGGCTATCCAGGAACATTTCTAGCCCGGACAACATTTCGGTTGACTTGCAAAAATGAATTGGTTGTAAACTATGTAGGTATGACATCAAAATCAACTCCAGTAAATATGGCCTCGAATATGTTCTTCAATTTAGCTGGACAAGTAAGAACAATAAAAAACTAAATATTATTTCTGGTTTAATATTATCAAAATAATAATATGGAACTATAACATATTATAGAACACTGGAGAGTCTCAACTCATGAATCATTCAATAATGGTCAATGCTGAAGAATACGTAGCAATAAAAGTACCAGAACGAAGACCTGTTGGTTTGATTAAAAATGTACAACACACATGTCTTGATTTGCGTGTTCCAAGATTATTAAAAAAAGCTTTTCCTCTAGTTCCTGGTTTCGGATACAATCATACGTTCAAATTGTACAAAGGAAAAGATCGAAAAGCATTTAATTTAGCAGCCAGGTAAATATAAATGCAATTGCGCCGCTCTAAATACTTGTTTGTTGCATTAAACATTATTTTATTCAGTTTAGTACATAAACAAAGTGGCCGCGTGTTGGATATTTACACCGATATGCCTTGTATCTATATAAATACTGCTCAAGATTTTCCAAATTATGGTAAATCGTTATTCAAAGAAGAGGTTCTGAAAGTAACTAATATAGAAGCACCAATAGCAAAATTTGATAAGTACGAAAGTGAACAAGAAAGTTTTATGTCTGAAGAATATAAATTTTCAAGTGACACAGAACTAATAGAAGAAGAGCACAATTTAGATTATGAGATAAAAGAATCTTCAACACAGGTTAATGTCCAGGAAATCAAGCCCCTTAAAGGCAAATCGAATACTATATATAACAAACATTCCGGAATCTGCATACGTCCACAACTATTTCCAGATGCTGTTGTACATGTAATCTTATTGATAATTGTTAATTTATACATGAACAAAATTCATTTTAATATTTGGAAATGTTCTAGAAAAACTTCAACAGTATTATTCTTAAACCGTCAAATATGTATAGCCAGCAAGTAATTTATAAATTTGGAGTTATTGCTTCAACAGATTAAGATGTTTGTCAAAAAAATAATATAATTTATTGAATTGAGAGTAACTTCAGAAAATAAACAAATCAACAATGATTATAGGAAATAACCAAGTGTATAAAATTATAAAAATATATGTGAAAGAATGTACAAGTAACCGAGTTTACATAAATTATAAAAATACATGTATACAAATGAATGTACGTTTATGTGAGGAATTAGACTTGGAAACTACTGAACCAATTAGCACATTTTTTTTTTTTAGAGACTACAGTATTTACAGCAACGTTTTTCAACTCCTGTAGGTGGTTCACATAGATGGCTCACACGTGCATTTTGTTTTGACTCACAAAAATCATTTTTTTTTTTGTTTATATAACCATGGGGTGGCTATTGGCATAGGCGGTGATCGGGGGGCTTACGGGGACTTCCCCCCCCCCAAAAAAAAATAATTTTAAGTTCAAGCCCCCCTAAAAATGTAAGAAACAAAGACATACTTTACAGATTACTGAATGTTTTAGGGATAATTTATTATTATTATTAAATAAATACCTAAACTGTAAAAAATAAGAATTTTACATCAAATTTATAAGTAAATTTGTTTTTGTTTGGATCCAAAAACTATGTTTAATAATTAATAAGGACTAGTATCACACATAAACGTACTAAACGCTGAACATCATACTAGGTATATCTACTTCTGAGTCAGTGGATATAGAAACTATTTTAGCTAAAGATTATTTTAGAATAAATATATATTTTAAAGTACTTGACTCTGTAATGGTAAATTTAAAAAAACGGTTTTCCAATGAAAACTTGTCCTATGCTGTTGGTGTTGATGAATTTATTAAATTAAATTATGATGGAAGTACTCAGTTCATTGATCATTATAAGGTATTTTGTATATTATTTTATAAATATTCAGTAGGTACTAAATTAATATATAAAATTATAAATAAAATGTTTACTCTATAGGATTTACAGGTTTTGAATATTTGTCAACTAAGTCTAAAGTCAGAAATGATGGTTGCTAAGAACTATCTAGTTGAACCTGAAATAGGCGATATTGAAGATTTAAAAAAAAATATTTCACATCAAGTCTTTCCTAATTTTTGTAAAATGCTCCAACTAGCTTTAACATTGCCAATTAGTGCATACATGCGAAAGAAGTTTTTCTGCTATGAGGAAAATTAAAACTTGGTTAAGGACATCAATACAATAAAAAAATTTAATGAACTATCAATCTTATACATTGAAAAAGATAAAACTATATCGTTACTAAATGACACTATTTTAAATATGTTTGAAAAAAAGTGTAATAGGTTAATACAATTAAGTTAAAAATGGCAATTGTATTTTATTCATTTTTTATTTTTTGTGAGTATTCTAATTAGTAGGTATAATAATGAGAAATGTAATCATTTTAATGAGTTATTAAATATAAAAAAAGTGTTGGGGGTGTGGGGGCTTTGCCCCCACGGGTTTGTTTGCTACCAACTATTTGAGCCCCCTCAATATTTCACAGGATCTCCGCCTATGGCCATTGGTAACAGAAATATGAGACATTCTATAATCTCATATTATATAATATTATATAAATTAATGATTGTTTATCCCTTATACTCAAAAACATTGATTATTAGCTAATCAAAATTAACATCTAAAAAATAAACTTCATATGGTTGGGTTATATATTTTTACTAACAATATTTAAAAACAATTTGAAAGTATCTTCTACTTAACTATGAATAATTATATTAGAAATGTGAACAAATTTTAAAATTAATACAAGTGTACTTTTGAGTTTTAATTTATCCTGAAATGTCAGTTTAAAAAATGAAAATAATAATTTAAAAAAGGTTTTTAACATTGTAAAAACTTTTTGGGAAGTAGTTTAATTGTGCTTTGAGCAATAGACTTTAGTTAAAAACCTAAACGTGGACATTTCTTCATACAACCAAACTAATGTTGTTAGTAGAAACATTGCACCTCCTATTATAACATGTGTAAGTTTGTTTTCTTCATAATATTTTGCCTGAAAAAAGTAATAAAAAAATAATCTTATTAGTACATACATTATAAAAAAAAATTCTTTCATAATGAAAAAATGTAATTCAGTTTTATTTATTTAAGATCTTCAAACAATAAGTCTTTACTTAAGATAATATTAAAAATATTTCATAAGTAAGAAAAATATATACCTGTACCTATAACAAATTTATTTCGGCTCCTAATCAATAAAATTATGCTTACCTCAGAATACATTGTAACAATAGTTGACAGCATTAAACAACAAATAAATGATTTTTTTGGCCTTAATCCATTGAGTGGATTATAAGTTGTACCTTTATATTGAGATAGAATGTAACGACCACTAGAAAAGTCATATATGATTAATACTAAACCTGTATAACTATGAAATATTTTTTTTTACCATTGAATGATTCTAAATGTGAAATTACAGCAATTTGCAAAGATAAAACCAATTCCGCCAAAAAGTGTAGAAAATAACAGAGAAATAAACAAAAATATCACAGACAATATAATCATTTCCAAATTGTATCTAAAGTTTAAAACAAAAAAAATATTAAAATTATAAATATTTAAGATTTATAAGACAAATTGCAAACAAACTTGTTTAATTCGGAAACGTTCATGGTAGCTGACGCATAGCATTCAGTGATGCCATTAACGGCCAAAAATAGAATGGCCAAACAATGCATTTGTAACAGAACTGGTCCAATTCCAGTAACTAACGTTGATCCACCATAGAGAAATAATGCTAGTTTTGCATATGCTTGTCCAAAAGATAGTGCAACTAAACCAATAGAGCTATTGACACGTAACAGACATTCCAGAACACTAGCTGCTTCTTTTATGCGGTTAGAATCCTAAGACATTGTGATTATGACATTTGCATACCATAAGTCATTCATCACATTACTGTGTACCTGTTTTATTTGCGTTTGGATTGGCACTTCTCTTTGAACAAGTTGACTAAAATAGAAGTATGCCGCTGTCTCTACAGGTTTGAATAAAAACCTAGCAGCTAATGATCCCAAATTATTGACAACATCGTACACGCCTTGTTGATCAAATTTTAATGTATTAAAAAATGTCATTACATAACGTTCACCATCAGTCAATAGTTGTTTCATAAATCCTTGTTTCAAGAAACTCCACAACAACATAAGTAGAGAAAAATCCATACATTCCGACAATTTCTAAAATTCAATTTTTACTTTACTATCAAATGTTGATTTGGACATTTAGTTGAATGTATACACACTTACTTTTCCAGTAAAATTTGGGAAAAATTCCCACATGGTTTTGAATGGAAAATCTTTTTTGTTTTTTTTTGTATAATACCAAAAGTATATGTAAAATGACATTGTGTATGCAATGACTGATGCAAGTTGTGCAAATGAAAATGCTAGTACAGCATTTTGACCATTCCAATACAACACCATCGTAGTGTAAACAATTGTACGAACAGCAATGTTTATTATTTCTAACACAACCTAAAATCTGTTCCGTTTTATTTACAAATAAAAAGAAAAAGAACCCATTGTATGCATTATAGCTCAAAGGGACCTTTTTTTTATACCCTGTATAATATGTATAATATACAAAAAAAATTTTTTTAATTACCTGCAACTTGACAAATAAGAATGCTTGAGCTACAATATATAACTGTTCGCAGCATAGTTCAATGATACAACTTGTGAGAATTGACCATACACCAAATTCATAATAAGAAGTAACAGTAATGTCAGGTTGGCTTAACAATCGAAGCCAAATATAACCGCATATTCCACAAATAACTGCACATAATGGTACACTAAAAAGAATACAAAATATATGTATATTATTCAAATTTTTAAAGAAAGGCAGGTAACAGTAACACCATACGAGAACCAAATGAGATTGATGACCTTGAGCCAATTGTGATGCAAGGTATCTGTTAAACAAGCACGGCGAAATGCTTCTCTGCTCAAAAATAAAATTGTCGATTCAAGTAACAATAAACGGACATTTGTAACTCCCAATTCATTTTGAGAGACGTGTCGCAAGACAAAAGCATTTATCACAAATGTTAGGCATCGAAATGCAACCTTAAATTATTAAAATATAACCAATATTATAACAGTGAATAGTATTTTAAATGTTAAATGAAAGGACATAATATTATGTAAACTAACTTGCAAGAGTATGTTGAGTGATGCGTTTTCAACGCTACTTTTCAAAAAATTTTTCTTCATTATAGTTTATCAGTAACCAAAATGTTACATGTCCACATTTATCTTAAGTAAATAAATGAGTTGGATAAAAATATTTTTTTAAATTTTTAGTGTGGGTACGAATTAAAATATAGTACCATCAAAATTATTAATTATTTACGCAATGAATACCGCCAACTGGGCAATGGAATTATAAATAGAACGATTCACAATTCACTCCGCTCAACAGAATTTTGTATTATGTGGGTACGTATTTGGAATTGATTTATTAGTAATTCGATTTGAAATTGAATAGATTTTAACTACGTGTCTACTTTGTATTCTATTGGATAATCGGCTTCATAGTTTTTAAACTTAAGATTGTCTGTGAAGTATTGAAGTGTGAACTTTGTCATATTTAATCAATGCTCACTACATGTGGTATAAGTGTGAATACTAAATTGTCAAAAATCAAGAATGAAAATCGTAAATAAATCCGACGAAAAAATACAAGATAACTGTCGTGGTTCCGAAAATCCGAACGGCGAACTCCAGTTCTCCGTTAATTTGACGCTTATCAGTTATCAGGTTCAAGTGATAACTTTCTGATAAGGTGGTAACTGGTAAACCCATAGACATAATAATACATAATATATAAATGTTTATGTCTCTGGGTAAACCACGGATCGACCCGGTGATGATAAACACAATGCTACATATTTAGTTGCCTATGTATTTCTTAAAAGGAGTTAAAGGGTTCTTAATCATAGATAATAAAAGAAGATTATTTCAATTATTATATTATTATCTATACCTCTAAATTCTTATAATACTTAGATCATATACACTGGATAGAGCTATGGTTTAAAATCTTGAAGCACAGCTATACGTGCCCGTAGTCATCACTGCGCATGAGCAAAGTATATGATCTAAGTATTCAGTACCTAATCGTCTTTATCACTATAACACATTGTTCCTTCCCCGTCCCGCGCGATCTATTTCATTTCTCACGCATGCGAAATAAGTACTTCGGGCATGAACAGGTCTGCTTCAAACACGGACTACGCGTGATATACGCTATAGCTCTATCCAGTGTATATGATCTAAGTTATAATATCACAGGTTATATTAAAGAATAAACAATCAATGTAATCTGTGATAATATGATAAAATGTGCACAAAATGGCAAAAAACAAGACATGATAAATATTGTGAAAAAAATTGCTCAATGTGGCAAAAATACAGAATTTCCAGACATTATTACAAATGCAGAAAAACGATACATCAAACAAAGCATGGTGAGTGGTTGCAAATGAATGAAATGATGTTGGTAAAGCCTATGATAATATGATCACTGCAGGCCACCTCTACAGCGGTCTCGCAGAATGCGGTGACAATATTGGCAGCGGGCAAAGCTATACGGCCTCGAGAGTGACGACGGTTGACTACTAGTGGGTTACTGGTTAGTCTGTGGTATTATAGTAAATAATATAATATTTGGTATAAGTCGAGGGCACTAAGTTCTCAGTTCATCCCAAATGAAAATCAGTGTACTCTTAGAGTGAGGCGATTTAAAAATGTTCGAAAATTTACAGCCGATCATCACATTCATGATGTCTTCTATTGCCTTTTCCTCTATCTGAAATTCTGAAGCTTACAATAATTGAAAATATTTTTACGCAAATGAGCAATTTATTTTTCATGAACTTTATAAAGAATTGAATCTGAGGCTATGCAAATTACAATAATCTGATATCTTCCTCAAACCCCGATGTTCTGAAAACAATTTTTGGAATCTACTGAGTGAAGAAAAATATCAGTGTTTGAGGGATGTAGATTTGTAGTTGCATATTAATTTTTGATCTACATATTTGTGTGAAACAGCATTTTCTCACATGAAAATTATTAATACTGAGTACCGAGATATACTCTTCGATTATGACCCTTTGGAGCAGAGAATTATCGACTGGCAGTGAGTAACTATTCACCAGATTACGACCTACAAAATTGGTCAACGAAATGCAATGTCACACTTCAACAATGGCCAGATCAACAAAACATTTAATTTGAACTTAAAGACTTAAGCAATTAATTTTAAAACACTATTCATTATTATTTATTCGTTATTATATTTTAATTGTATTACTTGTACAGGTACAGGTATGTTTGTTAGTACATAATTACAGATCTACAAGTACTCGCAATAATAAAAAAAACTTTTTTGCGGAAGTCGATCTTCATATAGGTGAACCATAATTCGTAAGGATGAGTGTGTGGCGGCCAGCTCTCAATAATAATAGCAAAAGCCCAAAAGTGCATAGATTATGAGACTGGGCAATAATGCAATATTAAAAATGTTGGCCCAGACACGTCTTGGAAAATAGCTACTCGGCTTGTATAGCACCGAACAATAATATAATATTAATAATTATGCTTTTAGACTGTAGTCCAGCGAGAAACTTAGCCGTTTTTACACATGTTATTATTTAATCCGAGGCCCGAGCTGTTCCGTCCGAGATACCTACTCCTAACCTATGACCATCGGCAATAGTTTGTTGGGACTTTATAACATTATCTACTTGTTATATTGTGATAGTAAGAAATCGTATAAATAATAAAAGTGACATTATATTAAATAAATTATACAAATGTCCTATAGTTTTTGTCCTCACTTAACTCCCCCCCCCAAAAAAAAGGCGCCTGTGGCCCGGCCAAGGAAATAGCCTGCAAAGATTTTTACACCATTAATAAAAAAGTTGAAATGACACTCCTGTGCTACACTGCAGTCGCGCTTGGTACCGCCTGGGCGGTGTTAAGGCGCATTCACAGCCTGCTGCGTCGTGTGTCGTTCAAATCCCTCTGTGATTAGACATTACTTTCTTGGTATCATGACATCATGTAATAACAAAGTTGCAACCGAGAATACCAAGAATCGACTACAGGCTACAGCTCTACTTTTAAACCAATATAGTTACCAGTTGTAACCATATTATTATAGTTATCAGTACTTATCACGGCCACCCACGGCACAAAACACTATACAGTGAATCCGGCTTTAACCGACATTAGACAGACTTACACGGACACAGAAGACTGCCAACTGCCGACTTCCGATTGGCTGACAATAATATATATCGCGATTGTATAATTTATATCGATTGATGACAATTTCCATTTTTTAAATGGTCTTTCACAGATATTCCATAATATAGTTTTAGATTTTGAGTGGCGATCAGCAACGATTATTATTATTTTACTTTTAGTATAAGATAATATTTTTACAGCAATACAATAAGTATTACAGAAAACATAGATACAATTGTTTATGAACGACGTGTTTCTAAAAATGTAAAACTTAAGCAATCCGGAAATCATGCTTTGCCGAAACGATGACCTACCTCGACGGTAGTTTCGAACCTCGGTGACTGATTGGTAAGGGTTTTATCATAATAAAGTACTCTACAAATATTATATTAATATAATATTGTTTATTACAAACTACAATATAATTTACTGGCTACACGATTAAAGAAAATAATTTTGAACTACCTAAATAACAATTAACAAGAGTCAACAATAGATATGTACAACTTTTACTTAACATTTTCTCAGGCCAGAATAAAGTGGCATAACATTAATTGCATTCATGTTTACAAAAATGACATTTTAGCTTATCTATCAAACATTACTATTATGACATTGTAATGTCTTAAATTAATAAAAAAATACCGAATACACTTACTTGTAAGTTGTAATTATAATATTGTATTATATTTTCAGGCTTTAAGAATATTTATTTTTAAATACACCATTCTATACATTTTTACCTACAAAATAATTTGCAATTTTGGTCAGATGTGGCTTGTGAATATTTGCCATTTTAATACAATATGGACAATGTGATTTCATCAAATTATTAGATGTAAAATACTTATTGAATCATGAGGTTTTCACTGTTTTTAGTATAGTACAAAATCTTTACTCGTCTAAAATCATATTTTTTTATTTATTTCCGATGGTCCGAATGCCCGATATAGTGCCATCGTCAAGTCTTCGTGTTTTTCTATCCTTTTTCTATTTAATAAATAGGTACCTATATTATATCAGCACAAATCGCTGCAAATCTGGCAGCGAGTTACCTACCTTGGTATTGTGGTAAATTAACAAACGACGTATTATAAATAATGTTTAAAAATTACCGATTTTTTCAGCTTTCAGTCTTATATAAATAATCCTTTAGTAAACATTTTGTGGGTTATATACCCATTTCGTATAAAATGGTATGGTGTATAATGGTTAGAAAATATATATGGTAGAAGTTCATATATGTTAACAATTAAATAAAACGAACCGCGTGCCCATGTGTATAAACTATAGATACTATAGATACGCCAGTACGCCACTACAATACGTAGTTGTACGCTGCACAATATCAATTTAAATATTTAATTTTCAAACCGTTTAGGTAATATTTTGATAAGTATAAGTTAGTAAAATTAAATAAAAATAAAAAGTAAATATTGCATAAATACAATATCATGTAGAATCACTGTTATCTATGCAAATATCTGTCATCTGCCAAAGCCTGCTTTGGGGGGTAAATGGCAATTATGGGACAAGGTAAGCCCCCCCCCCCCAATTTTAGATGATACACGTTAATACGTTATATATATATACGAGAGATAAAATATTTTTTGTTGCCTCCCTCCCGAGAAATATTTCTAGGGTGGCTTTGTCATCTGGAATCGCGGTAAAAAATTCCTAATCCTAAAATTTCGTATATATTTCATATTTGTAACAATATTTAAAATAATAAGTTTTAAAAGAAATTGAATGATTATAATATTATAGATACTTGTAGTATCATTACCATCATATACATAATATACATATAATTATGATTTCTCAGTTTAATTAAGTATTAATAGTATTATCTATTTAGTTAACTTTATAAACTTTATAACTTAAAAAATTCCAATTTTTACGTATGTATAACAATATTTAAAAAAATTAATTTGCCATTTATAATATATTTTTTGATTTTAACCGATATATTTTGAGAATATTTTGCCGACATTAGTAGGTACCTACAAGATAATTTATTCATTTTGTTATTTAAATAATTTAGTTGCAATTTATATAAATACTAATTGGAAGTTAGATTGTGCATCACATCATATTTTTCCTTTTACAGTTTTACCTAATTAATAATTATGTGTATTGGACTTTTTTTTCTAGGAATTTTTACCTCGGACTTTTTGGTAGTATACCGTCATCTGTAGAATTCCGACCGATAGATATCCTTTTTCGGATACCTTTAGAATAATCGTGATGGCGATACCTCGCGAGTCTTGTATAGGAAAAACATAATCAAACCACAAATTATTATTGAAGAGACCAGGTTTTTCGCTTTTTGCTGTCCTTGTAAATTATTTATTTTATTTTATTTTATCTTTTCTAATCAGCTGAATAAACATGATATATTTTATACATTATACCTATCTCTGAAATAATGCAGTTCCCAGTTTAAAATATTAAAACATATATAAATGCATAATAATGTATTGATTTACCTAGCTATTATATAAGTGTTATATTTAAAGTTCTTATGTGTTTAGTGCTGATCATTCACTTAAGGCCATATTGTTTAATGTTGTAACATATTATTATATTCGATGTTGTATTATATTATTATGTGTAATTGTATATAAAAGTACATTTATGTATGATTTTATTTTAAGCGCATATAAACACATTACATCGTTATGTTTATATAATTAAAAAGAATGCTTGGTATAAATATGTATGATAATTTTAATTCGATAATACCATAATACATACATTATACATTGTGTTTTACTACTATAGAAATAAATTACAATATCGAATTGCAGATTTGATTAACCGCAGAAAAACATTTCGTTGTATTGACTTTCAGTTGGATACTTACAACCTATCTGGTTAATGAACTTTAGATCGTGGATTTGTAAGTTAAGACTTCTAAAGTGCTTTACTATTTGGGTCCAGATAGTATCTCTGCCAGGCGTTCTATTACGGCACCAAATAACAGTTAACGGATTGCCCTTGTCAGTATTGCTTTCATCAACTAAAATTTAAAAAAAAACAGTTATATTTAGTTATGTGGCACGACAGGTGACAGCCATTATATTAATTAATAATTGTGAAAAATTACCGATAGTCCCAAAAATATATATTATGTTAGTCGTTATAGACTTAAAAGTAATTTATAAAACTAAAAGACGTAGAAGTATGCTCCGTAATATGCCCTAAATGTGGGTGGGTGGATTCAACCCCCCCCCCCCCCCCCCC
>NW_019104045.1:5597-126388 GCF_001856785.1 Myzus persicae | reverse complement strand
AAAAAAAAAAAACATTTTGGTTTAGCTACCTTCTTTAAGCGTAGCTTGAGTTGAAGGTAGCGAGTTATTACAAAGTAATTTCCTTAGAGATTAAAATATAGCATATACAATTTAGTATTTAAAAATATGACAAAAATAAACAATAAAAAAACAATAAAGAAGAAGTTATAAACCAGATACTTGAATTTACAAATTATTTATAAAAACATTAGTTAAATATTTATTTATATTAATATTATTACTTAATCTAAGATACCTTTTGACATTAATTTCTAGGTAATTGAAATAAGTTGGCCCTAAATAGTCTACAAATTTCTGACCAATACATTTATTTGAATAACTGACATTTAGATTGTATTTTAAAGTTTCACGTTTATTTATTAACGGATCGAATTTAGAATGATTTTTTAAAGTAAAAGATATAGAATATTTTTTATATAACAGATTTAGAGGAAGTACACCCAGTTCTTTGTAATTTTCATTAGAAGAACCAACTCGATCTGCTTTATTTAGAGAGATACGAACAGCTCTATTCTGTAGAGATATTATCGGTTTTAACGTTTTTCCAGAGGCACCACCCCATATAGTTATACCATATTGTAAGATAGATTGATAGAGTGACAAGTAAACAATTTTCATGGTATCTGAGGAGAGAGTTTTATTCAGACAATATAACTTATATATGACAGTTCGTAGGCGCATATTAATATTTTGTACATGGATATTCCATCTAAAATTGCAGTCTAGCATTAATCCTAAGTATCTGACCTTTGTTACCCTCTTAATTTTAAGGTCGTTTGAACCGCTAGTTTTATGACTATCATTATAAATTATTAGTTCCTGTTTTGAAAATTGAGTACAATTATAAATAGAAAACGCAATAAAAACAGTTTTATCATAATTGACAGAAATCTTTTTTAAATATAGGTAGTGAATGAATTTATTTAATTCTGTTTCTGCTTTATTGTACACCAGATCCCATGTAGCATCAGTAAATAGTAAACAGGTATCGTCGGCATAGGTAACAATAGATCCATTAATTTTCATGTTACATAAACTGTCAATATACATAATAAACAATACTGGACCAAGCACACTGCCTTGTGGTACACCACAGTTTATATAAGATTCATCACTCATATAGTCATTTAGTGAAACATATTGAACTCTACTTTTTAGATAGCTTGTAAACCATTTTAGACTTTCATTGGCAATACCATAACCTGGCAAAGCAATTAATAGTTGAGTATGGTCGACAGTATCGAAGGCTTTAGCAAAATCCAAAAAAACAGCTATAACTTTTTGATTGTTGTCAAGTGCATTATAGATATATTTTGATACATTATAAAGTGCATCAATAGTTCCTAGACCTTTTCTAAAGCCAAATTGATTTTTAGATAACAGGTTATTTTCTTCTAAAAATGTAACAAGTCTATTTTTTACTATTTTTTCCAAGACTTTAGCAAAAATACTGATTATTGAAATGGGTCTATAATTTCCCAAAGATTGTCTATCACCTTTTTTAAAAATGGGTTTAACGATTGCTACTTTAAACTGAGTGGGAAAAATACCTTCTTTTAGACTTTTATTATAAATAGTAATTAATGGGTCAATTATAAGAGGTAAAATTCTTTTAATAAGCTTTACTGATATTTTATCAAATCCTGCAGCGGTCTCCTCTTTTTGTGAATTAAACAAATGAAGGACCTCTTTTTTATCCACATCTTTGGTAAAAATATTATCAAAGTTCTTATCAAGAGGTACTGGTACTTCCATATTTACTGTATTAAATGTTTTACTCAAATTGAGACCCACCTCAGAGAAAAACTTATTAAAGGCATTACATGCTTTGATTGGCTCAGATCTACAGTTTATTTGT
Organism: Myzus persicae; assembly: GCF_001856785.1. NCBI lineage: Eukaryota > Metazoa > Arthropoda > Insecta > Hemiptera > Aphididae > Myzus > Myzus persicae. The sequence goes on along the minus strand of NW_019104045.1, from coordinate 124,509 downwards.
TCTTCATTTACTTTTATCAATTTAATATTATCATTGTTTGTCAACTTTTTACCAGTTATTTCATTAATTAATTTCCAAGTAGCTTTTGGATTTTTTGAAACTGAAATGAATTTATTTTTATAAAAATTTATTTTTGCTATTTTAATTAAAGAGTTGAGTTTGTTTCTATAGGATTTATAATAAGTTACTAGGGATTGATTTAGTGGATGTTTTTTAACTTTGATAGAGAGTTCGTTTTTTCTACGAGTGGAGCGAAGTAGACCTGCTGTCATCCATTCTTTGATTCTTTTGTTTTTAGAGTGAAAAATTTTTTTATTTGTACAGGAGCCTATAGTATTTAAGATTATGTCATAAAATTTTTTTACCGATTTATTGATATCGTGATCATTAACTGAGGTCCATGTTTCATTTTTTAATTTACTCTTCACTAAATTATAATCTACAATATTTTTATAATTATTGTCATTATGACTTTTATATTTCAGTAGAGGGACCGATGTTATAACTGGGCAGTGATCTGTGATATACATTTGCAGTACGCCTGCTTGAATATTGTTTAGTATATTATCGTCATTTGATTTAACAAATACGTGATCAATACATGAGTGAGTATGGGAAGTAGGGAGTCTCGTATAAATGTTTACAAAAGAGTGAAACCCATATGACGATAACAAGTCTAGATATTCATTATCTATATTATCAGTGCCAATTATATTAGTGTTCGTATCTCCGATAATAAGTGTACGGTCATTCAAAGATTTATCAGTTTTTATGATGTTAGATAGACAGGTCAGAAATTCATCACTATTCGAGGACGGGGACCTATATATACATAAAATATTAAATCGTTCGTTGCATGACATATCAGATAACGCTAGGTTAACAATATTACATTCATTACAGCCGTATTCTTTAAAATCAACAGAGAAATTATCCTTAATAAATATAATAATACCATCATTCTGGTTTCTCTTAACTTTAGAGTGATATAATTGAAAACCATTTATATTAAAGTTACAGTTATTCGTATCATGCCAAGTTTCAGTTAATATAATCATATCTAAATATTTGAAGATCGATAACTATATAGTATAGACTAAAGGGCATAGCTGCGGTATAGTAGTGAGGTCTTGACAGTCTTGTAATGAAATGCAAGAGTCGACTGTTTGCAGATTTGACTAGATGGACCAGTGGTGTATTGCTAAAAACATTCGTGGGCAAAATATAGCAAAATTATTGTTACGATTCAGAATTGAGCTATGGAGAATATAATATATTCATATATTAATGTTATATATTGTTATGTATATACTTATACAGTTATACCTGCATGGCTGCATATCTGTCGTACCCATATTGCCACACACTCTTATAATTGATATATACAGCTATATCCTATATATTTATACATATTCATACATTTTATCAATTTACATGCATAACAAGTTAAAAATAGACATAATATATTTATATCTTCGAATATACTATCTGAAACTGGTAATTGATTCTCAAAATATTTTTTGATAATCAGCTAATAACATTATGTACTAAATAGTCAATACTATTTGTGAAATGAAAATTACAAATAGAAAATTTTACATTTTATTTTCATCGCAGAAAATTCTAATAAATAGGTATACGGGGCTGTACGGCCGTGTACCAGCGTATCATTGTTTATTTAGACTTTAGAGAGTTGTATACAATAATACGATAAAAAGAAAACTATAGAAGTGAGTATACGCAATACGCTGTGTATCTCCTTATACTCCCCGCCAATACACCACTGGATTGGACACAAACTACCTACTTGCATTGATATAATATAGGGTTATAAGTTTTTATTTACGAAAACTAAATAAAAAGCATATGTTAACTGCTAAACCCCTATGTACATTAAAAATAAAGACGGGATGCGCAAAAAAACAAGTAGTCGTCCTCCACCCCCCTTTTTAACGGCCCTTATACAATCATTTAGACGTAACGTATACACTATACATAAAATGTTAAATAATTAAAATATAATAGGCTTATCGCTTACGGCTGTAAATGAAACCTTGTATGACTTTATCGTCGGACGTCGGCGCAGCACCTCCCATATCGACTGTTAATGTCAATGACCTGAAGATATTAATAGTACGTGAAAGCACATAAGTTTCCATTATATAGTAATACGAATTATTTATAATTTATGATAAGTTCAATTGTTCGATCATATTTTAACTTTGGGACTCGTGAAAAATTACTTACTGGTTGTTGACCGCATTCATGTACACTTGCCAGCCATTCTCCTGAAGAGCGCGAAAGTATGCTGATATACATTCGCACGGGGATTGGTTATCTATTTATGAAACAAAATTAGCTACAATTTAAGTCTCAGCTCTATTTCAAATATATTAATATATATATGAATAGGGGTATTCAATAGTGTCAGAAAAAAGGGGCAATATTGGCGCTTCAGTTATTATCCCGAATGGACTAGATTGCTAAAGTATAATTTTAACCTATTCCTCAATAGGTAGTTAAAACATTTAAATTTTTGAATCCGATGGTTTTTCTACGTATTTTACATTTGGAGCAGCCATTTTACAGGAGTTTCTTGCTTATTATTATATTATTTAGGTAATTTAGAATCTTTGAGAAATTCCACTTGACCTTTGAGTACTATTAAAAAAAAATAGATTTCAACGACACGAGAGCGAAGAGTACAGTATTAAATAAAGACATATAACTATATTAGTCGACTAAACGTGATATTATCGACGTTGTCGTAATTTAAAATTGTATAATTGCCAGTAAAAAAATAACACCTAATAACTTTTATTATTGTCATGGTGATGGTCAATAAACCCTATATTAATCGGCTACCCCACGTGAAAAATAGTTCCTGCTTCACTGGGGAAATTGAAGCGGAAGTCCAAGCAATCATATAGATTTTTAAATTGAATAAAAACTTTTTTTTTACTTTTTTGATTATTATGAGATAATAAGTCAACAATTATTAAAAGATATAAATGTGTCATAGAAAAAATTACTGTTGAATTTTTGTGAATGCCTCTCTGCCCTCTGGGTATCCCCATTGCAATATTTTAAGCCAATTATAATTTTTATATCGCCCTGATCTCAAGTATTAAGTTATATGCATGAAATATAAGATTAACAAGTGTTCAATACGAGTATTTTTATTTTATTATATATTTAAATGTGTTCAATAAAACCGTACTTGTGAAAATATTACAGTCTTCGCCGTCTTTGCATCCAGTCGCCATAACTGCATACCACATGCCAGTGAACTAAAACAATAATAACAAATGTCAAAATCTATAGAGTTTTAAATAATTATTTTCACAATTATTAAGTATTGGTTAAGAAACCATTTTTGAAGAAATGACTAAGAATAGAGCTCCAAATAAGTGAAGTTATTAATTGAAATTTATGTACGAATGATACTCATTGATTATTATGTACACAACTAATTTGAATTAAATATAATTAAGAGATAAAATTATATTACAACCATTTGGAAAATATTTGAAATGTCAAAATAAAATATAATAAAATAATTATATTTATACGCATAGTTATTTAAAAAAAATAAGAGAAATAATTAGATATTAAAATGTATTTATTTTTTCAAATTCAAGTGTCGTATTCGTTATCTTTCGAATAAGCACAATAACATGCTATATTATAGAAAAGTTCATAAGTACTTGGTGTACCTATAAACACTTCAAAATAACATAACGAAATTAATTGATTAATACATTACATTTGTAGTTTCTATAGTAAATTCATCTGCGTTAATGCCGTGAAAACATTCTCCTCCCAAGAAAATTACAATTGCCAAAAACAACGAAAGCTTACACATCGTATTTGATTTTTTTTTAACACTTGTTTGATAATTTGCGTTATTCAAACCAAAAATTTATCCATATCATAATATGCTATATAATCATGACATCGAAGTTCCAATGACTAAACTGTGTGATTTGAACAGTTGCATGATATTGTATATTTAGATGATTAAAAAATAAAATTATACAATTTTTTGTTTAAACAGTTGCGTGATTTTGAATTGTATTGTATTTCATTTTACACATTTAAACTTAAAAACAAGTAAATATTTACTTCACAATATAAAATTATTAGTTCTCTAATTGTTTTTGATTTTAATTAATTATTTAACACATCAACGGATAATAGGTTACTTTATTTTACTTATTTACAGATACGTATATAAATATTATTAATTGTGATTCATTTCAGAAATGAAGAAAATAAATTATAAATAGAAATTTGATGTAATTATTTTTATTAATTGCGTTTGAACAACTGCTAAATATTTGGGCTAATTACAATTTACAATTTATAATATGTGTAGTAGTGTTCACTGAACAAATTATACCTTAATGATTTACCTTAATAATTATCATTTATATCAAAAAAAACTACCCATATACAGTCTTAATTTCAAGACAAAACTCACGAGGAATCTATTGTATTCAATTTTCCAACTTTAGGTATGAAACTTAAAGTTTTATGAATTTTTAACTAGAAAATTACTAGCAAATTTTCTTGATTTTGACGAATTTCGTTCTCTATTTAACTGTGGTACGAACTTATGAGGTACCTTGCACTGTTAAATTTATTTTTTACTAATTAACGACATAAACAAAAATGTGAAATATGACATTGGCAATGGGCATATGCGTACGCCACATTGCTATTGTAATTTTATTTTGTGTCATTGAAATTATACAATATATGATAATGATACATAATACTAGCCAGTAGCCACATAGGTAATATCGTATAGCTGGACGATTATAAATATCGGCATATGTTCACGAGTTGGTTTAGCTATTGGCTTTGGTACATTTATTTAACTTCAACGACTGAGCAAAGTATTCGATTGCAAAATTTTCAAATTCTTAGGGAAATTTCTAGATACATTCTCCAATCATACGTCGAAATGTATGTTATTTGTGTGTTTGACAGTTAAGGGCAAATATGCATTAAAAAAAATATATATATTCAGAGACGTGCATGCTATCGCGAGAGAGAACTATTTTTTTAGATTCTGACTCATATAAATAAATTGTAGAGTACCTATGAAAATGGATTTTTTTTTTCTTTTCTGATTGAATTTACCTATTGTACTACTATTAATATAGATTGTAAATAAAAATAATTTAATAATAATAATAAAAAAAAATCCAGGTGGAGCAATAAATATACCTACTGGTTTTAAAATAATATGTATTTTGTTTTGTGTCTGTCATTACCTACCTTTTGAATTTGAAGCAGTAAAAAATCTTCAATCTTCAACCTTGATGGTGGTTTCTGGTAGCAATTTCAAAAGTTGAAAGTCAAATAATTTTAATTGACAATTGCGTAATATAATTTGCAGTATCTAACAGTTAAAAATGTGCTAGTACATCATTAATATTTGATGTTAATTGTGAGCCATGAGGTTAATCTAACCTAGCACTTATATTAATGTAATTGTATATTTTGTATAAAAATATAACTTTAAAAAAAATTATTTACCGTACCTACTTTTAACCAAGAAATAATGAACTATTATTGAATTTATTTACATAGGTAATGATTTAAAATACCACTGGAGTAGTGGAGTCCAATATTCAATATTATATGTCGAAGACTAACTTGGTAACGTAACTAACGTTATGTACCTATATACATCATATAACTATACAAACAATTTCTGGTGACCAAACGTCCCATCTTAATATTTGAAAGGGACGAACCACCCGTTTACAATGCGACATGTGAGTGTGGTAGGTACATTAGGTTTACATTTATTATTTACATTTAAAAACACCACGTTTCTAACAAATTTGGAATAAATGTTTATCGTTTAAAAAAATTTGTTACGGTCAACTATAACTCAGTGCCTAATGCAGTATATAAAATAAATTATAATTGCACAATAGAATAATGTTTAATAAAAAAAAATTACCAAGACCTTTTTTTTTTTCGTGAAACGCTGTACATATAGCATCTTTTTTCAGTGTGATCTGCAACGACGTTATATTGGTTTATTTGGTTTTATTATTTATGTGGGGTTGCAACAAGTAACAAGTAACAACACATGTGTTGTATTATACTGCTGCAGTATTGTGTTGGTTTCTTTTCAATGGATATTACAACGGCGTAGCGGTCGGTCAGTTCTTGGAATTCCAACTGCAGTATAATAATAATATACAGGTAGTTTCATCTGTTCAGCCACTTTTCATTGTATATTGAAACATTTGAAGCGTATTATTTTTTTTGCGAGCAGCGGCCAGCGAGTATATCGAACGACATAATATAATATTTTATGTTGTATATGTCCGAAAACAAACCGGATGTGTTTTTATGCTGCATCCGCAGGACTCAAACTGCAGTATGCCGGATACCCAATACCCATACTCGTATACTGTAATAATATAATATAGACTGTATAATTCAGGGATGGCCAAAATGTTTTCGATAAAGATCTACCGAGAATATTATATTATTTCCCTTTCAGGAGCCATCAAATTTAAAAATACATACAATTATTGACAATAACGGTCACTAGGATTTATTATGTCTATGTGGTTACAGAATAGTAAATGTTTAAGACTTAACTATGTGGGATTGATTTTGAAAATGTTCACGATTGCTCAGTCGTTCGTGATCGACTGTTTGACCGCTCCTGGGCTCTGGCAAATTACCCAAATACTATGCATTATCTATATTGTATAGTATTATCCAACGTATAAATTTGTAAAAATTTTATTTTATTTAATTGGATATGACATTTCAGGTACTTACACACCAAAACCAAGATACATTTTTGCACACACAAAATTCTAATACATACCTGTGTTCTGTTCTAACCTACTCACGTATACCTGAAGTTCTAAAAAATATGATTTTTTTTTAACACCGTGTTACATGTAATATCAGCAAAAAGGACTTTTATTCTAAAAGGTTCAAGTTTTAATGAACAATAATACGTTTTATTAAGTACAATAATATGTATAATACTGCAGCGGTTATGCTAAATGATACCTAAATAATACATAAGTATATAATAATAATAATTTGTAATAGATAATTGGTTCGACGATTTTTTTTCATCATACATTATGGTACCTAATTCAACCGTGGGATTTTCTAAAATAACTCTCGCACAGTGAAAAAGTTACCTTGATGTATGGCAAAATAAATAATAATATGAAAGAGCCTAAGAAAATATCATTTCAAAGATTATTAAATACAACTGTATTCGATATTTAACGGCAAAGAAAAATAGTAAAATAAATATTATTGATAATCATTATTAATTACTCTATTGTAGTACATTACAAACATGAAAAAATTGTGTTTTGATAAATAAAAACAAAAATATACATACGATAGAATAATATAGTTATTATAATACTGCTTAGTGTTTATAAGCTATGAGAAATAAATGACGATTTTTTTATGAAATTCCGTAGGTAACAATAACATCTTTAGATTTCCACAAAAAGGCTAAAGACGTATGTGTTACCAATAGGAATCTTTCACAAACAATAAATATTTCTATGGCTGTAGATTTATCAAAGTCTAGTATTTTGAAATTTAAGATAGCTGGTATACCAAATATTTTTAACCGGCTCTATTAAATCCCAAAGAATACTAAACCATGTACGCTCAGTCGTGTTTTCACAAAATATCCAGGGCACCGGGTAGTGGATACATAATCATCTTGGAATATTTATAACTAATCCCACAGAAAACCAGCATTCCGTTACCTCGAATCCAACACATTTTCAATAAGTAAAAATTAAAAAACAATTTCTACCAATCCGTTGCTTACATGATGCATCATAGAGTAGTAAACATCTTTAGCAGAATATGATTTGTATGTTACTAGCGAAAAATGTTTATGCTACCCGAATGATTGCTCATTAATTCAGCTGTGCATGCCTATATATATTATACAATATTAAAATATATCCAAAATTAAAAATTAAATAATATCTATATTTTAGGCGCCTAAGCGTTTATAGGTATTTTTAAGTAAATTGTTTAATTTTGAACTATTTTGTAGGTATATAATAATAAAATGTTTCTAATTCAATAATATTTCAATGTACAAGTTTAAAAAAAAAATTGGGTTTGAATAACAATTATGCGTTTAAATTACATATTCATAGGTATATTATGTAAAATAAAAATACAATCTTATGGATAGCTTATTCCGGATACAATCACGGTATTTATGGCGTAAAATCAAATAATATAACGGTTGCGAATGTGCAGTCACCGTCAATCGGTAGTATAAACTCTAGTCACAATTTTGAAATACACTGTTACTAAGAGTTATACTAACAGTCGATGGTCACCTCTGCAGCTGCGTATTATTATTTATTACAATATAAGACAGTATACAAATGTTTTTTTTTTTATGATTTTATACAACACACGACTACAACGACAATATTATAATTAACAATACAAGGTATACATAATAAAGTAAATAATTATTGAGATTACCTCGAGAATTTCCTGCAGGCATGGTGGCGAATTCGATTCACATATGTTGAACAACTTGTCTCTGAACGTCCGCATTAATCGGTTTCTACAGTTCAAAACACGATCTTGTACTGACCCCGAACTCGGCAAGAGTGTGGGCGCGCTTATTTGTATTGTGCGTAGAAGGTCAGTCGAGCGAGAAGGGATGACGATGAGCGTGCACCAACTACCTGCTCTCGCCAACGATCGTTTGCAGGGCGATTTCCCTCGATTCCTCTGAAATATGTCGAAAACGAAATCGTGTGGTTTATACAAACGCCATAACACGTTTTCAATACCTATATAGTGCATACTGCATAGTGTTCGAAAATACGGTTCTTAATATATTCTGTATTATATTCCATGTATTATACACACCGACATCACCACATATATTCTGCAGCACAACACACTTTTATGCTATAAAATATTATGTTTTAATTTATGTTATTCGTCTCATTCCCGTTATTTGTGCACGGTCAATATAGGAACACCTATTGTTTTTACGAGCATATCGTTTCCATATAGTTGAACATCGTGAAAAATTAAAATTAAAAAAATTTTACGAGATGGGTAAAGTTTTCTGAAATTTGACCTGTTTAATACTTTTCATTGGAATTTAATGTCATATAATAATACCTAATTTCAGACTTATCGAAACATTTAATTTTTTTTAAGAAATACGAGTGTTGGTAACAAATAACAATTGTAACCTAATTTAACTGATTATAATAATAATATGTTCATGTTTTTCACACTCGAGCTTAAAATATAATATAGGTAGGTAGTATAATACTAGTGTGGTATGGAGGTCGAAGGGTTTTGTATATTTTATGTAAATCAGGTATGTCAAATTCAATGTGGTAACTGGGCTAAATAATATTTAATAGTTTATTATTGGGGCGCATACAAATTTATCGACAAAAAACATTTTAAATTTTATTTATTACCTTATTACAGTACTATACAATACTTATTCAATTAATGTTTATCATCAGATAAGACAGAAACGTAACATAATGCATTATACTTCCCAGTCCTCACTAACATAGTTTTAACAAAAATAAGAAAAACAAATGTTATTATATTTTTTTACAATTAATTGTCCATTAATATTGTTATTCGCGAGCCATAAAAAAATTATCCGAGGTGTTTGACATGCCTGATGTAAGTGTCAGTCTCAGTATATATTTTAACATCTGACCTTCATATTATATTTATATTTTACTTGGTACCTAGTTAACTACCTAGTTAAACGGTTGTTAGAAGTGTATCACGCATTTATAATACTCTAATACTCACTTTAAAAATATTCTTTTGTGAATTTTAAACAAAATATGTACGTATAAGGTATAATGTCACCTAATACCTATTATAATTTTAATTATACCGTTTAGTGTTTAGTGTTTACTTATTATTATATTTTACTGTATACGTCTCACTGATGCGTAAATCATAGGTATAGGTTAGGTACTCCATAAACCATAAAAGCACCTTAAAGTTTAAACGGTAGTATTTAGCAATGATCTGGGTAAGATACCAAGTATGAAATATAAGCGCAAGTTAATTTCATGTTTCTACCTATTCGTTTTATTAAATGACAATGAACAGAAAACAGGCGAAAGAGTGTTAAAATTGATTAATTTATAGATCTATAAACTTAGGTAACTCTAAAAAGCATCGCGTCCGAAATCGTTTTCACTAAGAGCGAATAAATTCACTAGTTATGTGTTTTTTTATTTATTAAAACGTATTCGAATAAAAAATATATTTAAAAATTTCAAACATTATGTATATATAAAATGTAATATTATGGTGTTTATATAGCTTATATTATATATTACAGAAAATATTTTAAAGAATGCAAAGATATACCTTTTATTATACGTATTATATATAATATATATGTGTATATTATATATAGGTACCATTTGTGTACGCCATGTATTCGTATACTTATAATAATATGTATTATATGGATATACCAATATAATACATGGACCTATACTACCATAATTTATAACGAACAATTCAATTGTATTTCGTATAGTGACAAGTATAGCCGTACAGACCTACCTGCAATCTTGGGTAAAAACTCAAAATTCGTGTTTTGAAAATATCACAGTACATCGTATGTGTGTTTGTGAGAGGGTGTGACTCGTGTATAAACAGGGTGATTCACCAAGCGTGCTCACCCCCTTTTTTCTTTTTCAATAATGCAGTTAGGGATTCAAAATCTGATTTTTCTTAATTTTTAAATAAACTCTAAGACCATATTTTTAATTTTTTGAGATTTTTTGTACTACTTAAGGAGTGCCTTGTAGGCCGTAGGGATACAAACTTCTGTTTTTCAAATGAAAACACCCTTATTCAACTACAAAATATACAGTAGATATTTTTTCTGGAATTTTTGACGTATCAAACTTAAAATTCGTTCTAGTAATTTTCGATTCATTCGAATTTTGAATGTAGTACATAAACATTTTCAAAAAAATGATCTGCTAATTAATTTACAGTAAAAGATAGGGGGATTCTCATTTGAAAAAACAGATGTTAATATCACTACAGGACACTTCATCAGTAGTAAATTTATTATTAAAGGAACACAATGGGGGTGAGCATGCTTGGTGAATCACCCTGTATATCATACATTGGGTATATACGTTATATTATACACTGTCAGGTGTTCACCATTCAAACAGGTACTTCAAAACGCTGTATGCACTGAACAAGCATGTTCAGCCTGTACTGTGCTCTTTATTGGCATAATCTGAAACGTAAATAAATAAATATTTCAGTTGTATTTTTGCAAATAAAAAAAAACATTCAAGTATAGGCGCTTTGGATCACTATTGCTATTTTATTTTTTAAATTCCTTTGGCACACATTTAATTATAATCATACATATGGTTAAGTATAATAGGTAATTCTCACTGTTAAAACAAATAATAATTAAGTACTATCAATATTGATTAAAGTGCAATAAGTAATTCATAAATTCATACATATACGATATGACACACAAACCATATAAAATAAATACTCAGATTTGAAATTTGTACAAAATTATCGTTTAATATTTTAACCTATCGAGAAAATTCAACAAAACCAATGCCGTTTTATATTATGTGTGTAGGTTTTTTTTTATTTTCTACTATAGTTATAATATAAAATATAGACACATTTATAAAAGAAAAAGTTCAGAACGTTAATATTTTTTATGATGGTATTTAAATTGAATTGCCTATACGGCAGTATAGTTAACTATACCTACTCCCGATCACTGCTTGTTAATTGTTATTGATATTATTTTTATAAAAGATAGCATTTAAAACAATTAAATATATAATAGATAATCGTATTTATATTATTCTGACAGCAGTAGATAATGCAAACAAATATTGTGAGTTTAATTTTTCATATTATATTATAGACACGATTATCTCCCTTAATATGTGGGTATAATTCCTTATGTAGGTAATTTGTTTTAAATGCGGGGGAATCATGGCTTTTTGTAGGTTTTGCCCACCACTGGTAAAGTGGTAACTGGTCCAATATAGCGTTTGACGTTTTACGGTATTATGTTATTTTTTTTTAATGCCAACGACTCATAATAAAACTACGGTATTTGGACATTTCCCCCTCTGCAGAATTAATGTATTATATTTTTTATACACATATTAATAGATTGGAAAATAGGCTCTTTGGTTTTACCCGAAATATCTGCTCATCTATCGACTATCACTATTCACGTTATGGATTTACTACTCAATTTAATGGGTAATGATTGATAAACCAAAGTTATGTAAAAGTGTTATTGAATTATTCGTGTATATTACTTTAACAATTCGTATTATTATTCAATGAAAAATCTCTTAAATAGCACCTACATTTAATTATTTGTACCTATATTTTTTAATATTCTTAATATATTTTATTTTTGTGAACTTTGTATTGGCAATTTAGCGTCTTATTATAACGTATTATGAAATTACATTAATATATTAATATTTATTTATTTAATTATATTATTAATTTAATCATTTGAAAATGTATTGATATGAATTGCATATTAATATTATTCAATGTTTTTACTTTTAATTTTTTGTCCGGAGATAAATTGTCCCGTTTTTAATGGGGGTGGGGAAGGTCTTAGATTATAAAACGTATGTTCTTGTGTCTTCCATAATAGTTTATTAATTACGAAATACAATTCTTACAAATAAACAGCAAATACATTATAATCAAATACAGATATTACACTTTTTGGTAGATTTATTACATAAATTAAATATTTATAAGTATAATTTAAGCAAAATATGTTTAGGTGAGACTGTGAGAGTACTTAAAAATAATCACAAAACTACTTAAAACGTTACAATAACATTTTTTTTTCGATTCAATTCGATACAATAACTATCGTTATTAAAATGTCATTTATCTAAAGTAATTATTTAATTATTTTTTATTTAATAAGTGTTAAACATTTCAAAAATTCACAAACATTTTTGTATTTATTTTTAACTTCATAACATTGACAAATTAAAATTATTTTTTCATTTGTTTTTAAATGGGGCTTGGAAGACCTTTGATTAGGCTATCCATACCATATTTACCTTTACTCACAGTATATACTCAATAACACTACGTCACTATAGATAGGCAACGCCAATGCCAATCACCCATCGCTCTTTGTATTTTAATACGGATTTGACTCACTATATATAGCTACATTTTGTAAAATACTAAAATCCCAAGTAATATTGGAAAAATAATAGGGTGACCTGCTGAATTTAAAATAACAAATAATTAGTAAATATTATCAAATATATAGTTATTATTGTGGTTTATTATCCTTCGTTTATCGTAGTTTGTATTTATAATATAAAATAAAATATATATTTTTATATATTTTATATGAGATAGTTTAACGATAAATGATAAAATAATCATACGAAATATTCAACTAATAATAGTAAATTATATAATATTTATGTGTAGCTTAAATAGGTATCAATATAACTGGAGAAGTATTTAAAGCTTAGATAAGTTGAGTGCTTTGGAAATACCCTGTACAATTGTGATACATACCTATATAACTGTGAACTATACAATATAAAGGTAAGCTTCACACAACTATAACTATTTGATTAGTTCCATCACTAACAAAGCGACTGTAGTATAGGATTAAATGTGCCAAATAAATTATTGAAATTTGAAACCTCTATTACAACATACAGTTTTAAAATTAGGTTGTAGGTAACAAATTAACGAAATATAATTTAAATACTTTCAGAATATGATATTAATAGATATATGGTGCAGGGAATATTTTGAGTTCATTAAAATCTATTTAGCCTAAACTTTAAGTACATCATCATAATTATTAATTAATAACATAAAGTGTACCTAATCGCTGAGTTACTTTTTTTCTCACGTTGACATATGAGTAAATTAATATTCAGCTTGCTTATGCGACATACTTTTCTATCTATTGTAAACAAATGTACAGATTGCAGTATACTTCAATGGTAAAAATCGAAACTTTGTATAAAAATGAGAAAATCCTAACGACCTTAGCTTAGGAAGTTTCAGATCAATAAGACACAAAAATAAAAAAATTTCATCAAGTCAAATTGAATAGGTCAATCGGAAATATATAGAAGCACGTTTTTGAATATATTTTGTAATTGCTCGTTTTCAATTTAGAATGAATCATCACTTGAATACAGTATATAAAATGTTATATGTATAGGTATGTAGAAAATAGAAATAATAATCAAAATTAAAGAACTATACCTATACGTCTCCGGCTTCATATAATAGCTTTACCATTGTTTCCTATATTTAATATATATATAGGTATCAAAATGTCGGTACTCGGTAACATGTTGTCATCCTTACCTATACAAGTTGGATAAAAATGTTATAACTATTATAGGACTCGGAAGTTGTTGCATTTTGATGTTTTATTTAGGGATATTAGATTTATTGCTAAGCTTGAAATTATTTCGACGAAAAAAAAAGTTTATACCGTTATACCTAATGCATATTTTGGCATGTTTAGTGATTTTGTGATTTTAATAGCATATTTCTTAATCGTTAATTTTACCATTTTTAGAGTACCTATATTTGAAGATTAATGACAAGATATTTTTAACAAATTGAAAATTTGGCAATGCAACAAATAAATACATTATAATTAGGTATGTACCTATAACTATGTTGAGAGTTTTCACTAGGTATTATGTTTTTGTGACGCTGGTCCATAATTGACATACAATTTTCAGTTTTGATTGATGAATATTCAGTAAAAATTATAAAATTATAAAATATAAAAATATTTGTATTTAGGAAAATTGTGAGTAAAAAAAAAAAGGTGCATACTTATAACGACGCGACATTTATAAAATAAGTAGAGGATTAAATGTACTAATATATATAATATCTTTCAATTTATTTAATACTCACGACTTAACAGTTTCCATATGCGTTCATCAGGACATCACAATTATTCCAGTCGGCTGTTGTAGCAATCGTCTGGTAACCACTGAGTACTGAGTAGTGACTATTCTGAGTACTGAGTAGTGGCTATAATAAGTACTGAGTAGTGATTATAATGAGTACTGACTGTAGGCGATTCGGTGATCGCAGAGCCAAAAGGCCACACTAGTCGCTGTTATCTGGACGGGTTTTCGCGGACGAGTAAATAATAATTTGATCGCAACGCATTCTTAGGTAGGTGGTCACAACTATAAGCAATTGCAGACGACCTATATCAATATCACGATAACGTAATTTCATAATGTTTAAAGGTTAGAAAAAGATGTTTTTATGCCTTTGAAATTTAGGGAAACATTCTATCATACTCTTTTTTTTCTTAAATATTCAGCTTTTACAAAAAAAAAAAAATAGTGGTGTTACTACAACTATTATGATGATATTATATACAGTAGAATATACCTAACCTAACAGCACATCCCTCGAATTATAAACTTTAAAATGTATTGAAGATTTTTTTTATGTTACTAAAAATAAATAGGCAAGATTTTTTTTATAAAAATTTAAAGTTAAAATTTTTACGAAATATATCAAATTGAAAATTTTCAAATTATTTTATAGGTAGTCAAACATTTATAAAATGTTAAATTTTTATTTTTTGTAGGTAAGGATTGAAAACAAAGTCTCACATAAGTAGTCAACGTACTCGTTCTAATCCAATTTAACGGGTTTTGGGCTAGTAGCAGTTCTAAACCTCAGTGGGCCGGTAACTTTATCCGTCACTGATGCTGAACTAGTCTCTCGTTCGTCGCTTGCTCCATGTATTGCTACGCCTGCGGTTCATCGGTAAAGTAAAATATATAATATATATTACTATATTAAGATTTTTTTTTCAATATACGTGAAACGAATTCGGTATAACTACTAAGTGCCTAGTCAAATATTGTTGACATCAAAGTCCTTTCGCATATTCCACTGTTTGGCAATAATCTGTCACTGATAGTACTCTAATACATACGTATTATACCTGCAGAGATAGACAATGAACTAATACTTAGCATATTATACCACTATAAACAAGAAATAAAATAGATTTAAAAATGGTGCAAAAATGTTGTCATTGGCTGGGGATCGAACCATGGACGTGTTTATTACTTGTTGATTAAAAGCTACTAGCTTCACGTATAATTGATTAAATAGTCATTTTTTTCAAGAAATGTGAAAAAGAGATAAGAGCCCCTAATCTAACTCTCCAGCGTCACTCACACCTCCCACTGCAGCTACCACCAGAGGGTTTAGGTTTAGCTTTCGGAGAGCTTATTTAGTTTCAAGGTTTCAACACATCTTTCGATCGACGACACCCATCGGACGTACAAGTGATCTAGATATTTTCTCTATTTTTTAAGTACACTATTTGTTTGATCTCTTGGCAACGAATTGAAAAAAAAAACGATAGTGATATTATGTGTCCTGATCATACTCTCGATTGTCTACGGAATGGTAGCCGTATCACGGATAAGTGAATTCTGCTATTAATCCGCAAAATAAAAAATTGCAGAAACAAAAATGTTATTGTTATATATATTATTAAAAAATTATATTATGTAATATAGATATAAAATAGTATTTAAATATAATTAATTAAATACACGTATTTTTACCCAAACATTCATATAATTATCATTAAGCAGTTCTTTTTCTACATAGTTACTACAGCAAACGTCTCACGAATGATCAACACGAGACAATAATTTAATATTCCATACCTATAATACAGTTGAATTATTACTCCTACATATATATATATCGCATCCATTTAGTGAAAAAGACGTTTTACTACCCTGCGACAATTTTTTTTTATCTTTCCATGAAGTGGATGAAATTAATTTTTCCAAATTGTGTAATATTATTATTATTTCATGTGATAGTTGCTTGATAAAATATAATAATAATCTTTTTTTGCATAAAATATAAAATACTTGAAATTAAATTATACATTTTCTTAAACTTCATTTTATATTTTATTATGAATTTGGACATGGTTGAGAGTTATGCAATGTACAAGTTACAAATCATATCAATCAACTTTTAAATTTATTTAATACACAATTGCCGACAGATACTCAGATGATTTCATATAAACTTAGTACAAATACCCAATACCAAAGATACTCGTATATAATAATAATACATAATGCGGAAAAAATGAATTTCATCAACTTCATGAAATGGTCGAAAAATTATCCATTATGTAGTGTAGTAGCATGGAATTTCAATTTTCTGTGGTAGGTAGGTACAACGTCATTTCCACTAAATGGAAACATTTCATGAAGTGGATACGACAGATATAGTATTTCAGTATTTGAATATTCTATGTGCAGTAGGTGCATGGATCATAAACTTCAATAGCTTATAATTTTTTAACTCTTGTATTTTACGCATGAGCAACAACTTTTTTGCGTATCTACCCGGTTTTTGTGGATACACGATCTTTAGGAAACATTTACCAAAAATCATGGTATGGTTCTATCTGTCTGACTGTTGTATGTTAAAAATTATAATATCTTCAATACATAATTATCGAGGGAGAGGGCAGCAGCCTCCTAAAAAATGTGACCAATAGCATACATAGCGACAAGATGGAAATCATAGAATAAAGAGATATGAATACCACTGCCGTTTTAAGTTTTTCAAACTATAAGTAAACAATTAAATTAAAATTTATATAATAAATATGTTTTGTTTAAAGGAACATTTAAATTTTTTATCCTGTGGGAAATTAACCCATTCGGGGGGAGGGGACGTCCAAAAGGGGAAAAGAGAAAGGTACCAAAGCTAACAAGAATAATAAGTGAGGGGATTGCAAATGGACAGTTTTCAAGGAATTCGAAATAGGCAATTTTCAAGTTACACGCATGCGGGTCTTGTAAATGTGTGCGTAGTAACTAGTAAGTGATGATTATAGTGAAGCGCTTTTGTACAAGTCACGGTAAACAATTTATGCTCATTTGTAAATACTTTTTGACTTTTGACTGTCCTATCCATCGACCTAATAATGCAATATTTCAGATAAATGATCTGAATTCGTCATCTGCCACTTAACACTGATTTAATGATTGCCTTTAAATAAATAAATTAATTTTGATGATGTTAAATAAAATTGTACCATTATTATCCTTAAATACTAAACAGTAGAAGTAGTCAGTTTTTCAATTATTCAGCATAATAAATAATAAAATAAATGTACATCTGACATATCAGTTGTTTTATTGTTTTACTTATCATCAAATACGTAATGAAAAAATGTCCTTATATTACAATCTAAAACCCTTAGAAAAAAAAATATAATAATAATAAAATAAATATCATAAAAAAGTTATTAAGTAAATACATTTAAGCTAATGTAATTTTCCGTTTTGTTGATAATAAAATTTATGTACAATGTATATGAGACATTTAGACACTGCAAACACAGTGCAAAAATAATTGGTCACTAATTTTCAGGATAAAAAGTACATTTTTAATTAATTTTTACATTGGTATTCAATAGAAACTCAAACCTTTTGTGTAGTGTAATAAATAAGAAAATGAAAAATAATCGGTTACCAACTCAATATTATAACCCAAATAAAGTATAATAATGAATTTAAATTAAATTTTTTCTGTTTTAGATGGAGAGATCTAGAAATAAAGAAATATAAAAAAAGGTTTTTGATGAATATAAAATACAAAATGGCACTTAAGCAGTGCTAGATGATGATGTTTGTTGCCCGGGTACTGAATACTGGGGTCTGAAATTTGTGAAGTTAGTGTTGCCGAATGCACCATTTAATTGTCCATTTTGGAAACCATTTGGATATTGATTGCTTATGGTTCCAACTAAAAGAAAAAAAAACAAACATTTTTAATTAATCATGTTAATTGATATTACAATTTTAAGTATAAAAAATATTATTTACCTCCAGATTGTTGTTGGGAAGTAGATGTAGCTGAAGATGTAGTAGCAGCTAAACGAGATAATATAGATCTCTCAGACATTTGAAGTCGCTGGGCAACAGGTGGTATACGAGCCAGGGTTGCTGGTAATCTACTTACATCAGATTTCATGTCTGACAAAAGTTCTTCCAGTTGATTTAATACCTAAAATTATGTCAAATATTTTAATTTTGAACCTACAATTTTAACATTTCAACTATACCTTATGAAGAACAGCATTGGCTGGTTTGTTGCCAGCTAAACTCTCTTTAGACAAGTGTTGGTGTGATTCAGCCAAACACTCCACCTCAGCAAATCGAGCATTCAATGACATTGCTGGATGATTTGGATCTTGTGTAAGGTTCAAATAGGCAGCTCGCCTAAGTTGTTCCTCAATTACAAGTGCTTGTTCCAATAACTTAAATCTTCTTGCCAAAAATTTGTTTTTGATTTCTAAGAAGTTTCCTTTACCTACATCCATTTTAAAAGGCTCATTGATAATAGCAAAACGGATATCATTCTGAATATCTTGCCAACGTCCATAACCATGTGTTACAATACCCGCCAATAACCAATAATCATGTCTTAAAAAAATAAATCAACACGAAATACATAATATAATATACAATACACAATTAACAATCATTACAATTTTAAATAACTGTTTTTCTTTAAATAAGCTCATACCTTCTGTGCCAGATTTCATACTCTCGTCCAGGAACAGCTGCTTTTTCTTCATTTACCCACAAAGTATGGAGTTCAGTAAAACCACCATCAGCAATGTTGAACATGAACTTCCTAGTGATTTTGTCCTCTTTATCGTTTTCAGTTCCGATGCCAGCCGCCACTTTAGCTCTTTCAGCCTCTTCTAATAATTTTTTCTTTGCTTCATCATCTGCTTGCAGTGCCTTTGCTGAAGCTTCAGCCGCTTTTATTTCTTCCTATAAAGTTGAAAATCGTTAATTATGAAATTATAAATAGATATAAAAAATTGGAACATACTTCTTTTTTATCAGCTGTCGATGATTCAGATTCTTTTTCTTTTTCTTCTTCTTTTTTCTCAATTTCAGATGTTGCTACAGAATTAGTTTCTTTCTGTTCTGTTGATAAAGTATCAGACTGTTCAACCTTTACAACCACATTGTCACCTTTTTCACTCTCTTGGGTGCTTTCTTTCTCCGGTGTTTTTTCTTCTATTGGTTTTTCTTTTTGAAGATTCACTGCTTCTTCAGGCTCTTCTTTAACAACAATCTAAAAAAAGTTGTATGCAAATATAATATAAGGCTAGATTTTATAGCATTGTACATGGTCAATTATTGATCAATCATGCATACAACAATAATAATCAAATCAGATACTATCTAGCAGCAAAATATCAACAAAATTCTTGCAAAAAATTATTTCCTCATTTTTGAGTTAGATACTATAGTAAATGTGTACTAAGAATAATATTTTTAATAATAATCAAATCAGATACTATCTAGCAGCAAAATATCAACAAAATTCGTGCAAAAAATTATTTCATCATTTTTGAGTTAGGTATTAAAGTAAATGGGTACTAAGAACAATATTTTTAATATTAATAAAATCAGATACTATCTAGCAGCAAAATATCAACGAAATTCATTGCAAATAATTATATCATCACTTTAGAGTTAGATATTATAGTATACAAGTACTAAATACAACATTTCTAATAATAATCAGATCAGATACTATCTAGCAGCAAAATCATCAAAATAATTCATTGCATATAAGTTCTACATCATTTCTGATTATCCTATTGTATAACTAGATTAAATTAATACATTTTAATGACAAATAACAACAGTTTATTATCTGAAAAAAATTTTA
The DNA here is from genome assembly GCF_001856785.1 of Myzus persicae. Taxonomy (NCBI): domain Eukaryota; kingdom Metazoa; phylum Arthropoda; class Insecta; order Hemiptera; family Aphididae; genus Myzus; species Myzus persicae. The sequence goes on along the minus strand of NW_019104045.1, from coordinate 103,629 downwards.
CTTACAGTTGCTTCTTCTGGTGTATCAATTTTAACAGATAATTCATTTTCAATTTTAACAGGAGTTGCGTCTGAACTTTCTTCAGATTTAATTTCTATTGGCTTATCGTCAATTGCTGCTGGTGTTTCTTTTGGTTTCTCCTCAGCATCCTTGAGAATATTAATAAATAAATAACAATTTATAATGCATATAATGGTTTGATAAAAATAAATATTGGGGCCGGGTGTGGCATGGTGGTTAGCCAGTCACCAACATGTTGTGAAATCAAGCATCAGCCGGCATCACTAGCTCCCACATGGGTTTTAATGTTGAATCCTTGGCCCATATACACGTATTTTAAACCAACCCCACACACTCACAGTAAAAACCGACTAATAACCTAGGCTAATAACCTCAGGTATTGAGGCCTTAACTCAATATAAAAAAAATATTACGTATTTAAGTAGGTATTTCACTTACTTTTAGTTTATTTTCTGTTTCAACCTCAGTTTTTTCTGAAACGGTAGTTGTTGGTGTTGAAGCTTCAGAACGCGGTACAGGAGTTGAACTAGTAGATGCATCAGCTGGTTTGATAGTCTGAATAGGCTTACGAATTAGCTCTGGCATGCTGTAGAAACCATTTATTTCTTCAAACTCTTGAACCTTCAATTAAAAAAAAAATGTATGAAATTTATTTAATTTTAAATAATATATACTCCATATAATACTTACTTTTTTACGAATAAGAGACATAACACCAATTCTTGTGAGTACATGTTGTCGACTTAAACCTTCACGTGGTACACCATCAGCAAAATTTTCAGAATTATCAGCACCAGGTTCACACAAATGGCGCATAAATAAGGAAACATAAGCTTTGAAATTTTTTTCTGACTTTCCTCTTAAGTCTCTTACAAGCCTAGTTATATTGTTATAAAAATAAAAAATAAATTATAGAAATGAAACGGTTAATAATAACAATGTAAATCCAATATTACCATTGCGAGTTAAAGGCATCTTGAGGTGGCATTCCATACCTCATAATTGCATTTAAGAAAGCCTTTCTTTGCCGAGCATTAAATCCAAGTACCTGAGATAATAGGAAAATTCATAATTAATAAATAACAATGAATCATTTTGTACTTTAGAGGACCTATCAATTGAATTTGTTGTTTCTGAATGTAGAATTTTTTATTTTAAAAATGCTCATACCATTCATTAAAATCAATGTTTCGAAAAAATCTTTGACGGAACAAAGATTTTTGACATTAATTTTGGTAATAATTAATAATTTGATCCTTTCAAGTTAGTACTATAACTAGAGTGCAGAATGTATGCACTAAAAAGCATTAAAATATGCCATATACATGCAGTCAAAATCGAGAAAATAAGTTAAATTGTGTAATATGGTAAAAAACTTCACAATTTTTAAGTTTATACTTTTAAAACAAATTCAACATATTTTTATTATAAATTATAATATAGCCTATAGATAATTTAATATTATTATAATGAAAATATGTTTTAGTGCATGCAAAAAGTATTATTAAATTTTCTGTTTTACAAAATATTATTTTATACATTTTTAATTTGGTCAAAATATGCACACATTTTTAAAAAATAATTTACAGTAGGCCTCAAACTTTTATAATTTGTAAAAAATGATGATAAAAAAACTCAAAAGATGGTAAGGAAAATATATGTGATCACATAGAAATCTATGCTTTAACTATAACTTATAAAACTTGATACAATGCCGCCACCTCTAGAAGTAATTTTTTCGGGGCATTCGAGCCGAAAAAATGTAGTGTTTCACACTGATCCCAATCCCATTTGATAATGACACACAATAAACTGAGCCACTGTTGTCTTATAAATTACCCTTAATGCAAGCATTTTATGGTTAATGATGAAAATGTGTGACTAGATTATCGTCTAACATAGTTTAGTCTTATAATTTAATTGTAATGTAGAAAAAGGCCTTTAATAAAAGCACAGATCACTTAATATGCTATTATTCTAAATCTGTTTCCTTTAATTTTCCAATTGGGTAAACAGGACATTTTATAAACTCTAAATGTTTGATTAACCCATAATTGGATTATTATTGATGTATTTGGATGAAATTAACACTTACTTCAATATTTCCACCAACTCGAGCTAATAATGGAGGTAAGGGTCGATCTCTTTCTTCTTTTCTTTCAGGTTTACGTTTAAGTTTTTTACCAGCTTCCCCATCTTTTTCATCAAAGTCATCATCTTCTTTGTCATCATCTTTAAATTAAAAAATATCAAAAACAAAAAAGAGGTTTTCTATTTCAGAAATCATACCTGATGGAGCAGAGAAATCCGAATTATAATCAGATAGGTTTTCTTGCCAGGTAGTATCTTCGCGAGTTGAATCTACAACACCACCACCATCATTGTAGTTAACTTGTTTTCGAACTCGTTTTCCTTTGCCTAATGTTCTGGAAATATCTTCCTGGTGTTGCTCATAATGATGACGAAGCAATTTAACCCAATATGCAGGATCAGTATTTTCAGCTTCTTGTTTTATTACTTCTGTATTAGCTTCTTCTTCTTCATCTTCTTCTTTAGTAACATAGCTAGCCACTTTGAATGAAGACAAATACTCATTTGACCAATTCTCTTTTTGTTCAATACCAATTTTTGAACGGTCTAATAGTTCTGCAACTGCTTTGTCATCATAATGAATAGCTTCTTCTTCTTTACCCTAATATTTATAATTTTGATTTAATTAAGTTTAAATTTTTTTGTTGCAATAAAAATTAGTATTAAATACCTCTTCTTCTTTAAAAAGTTCTTCAGTTCCAAATCGTAATATATCATCCAATTCTTGTTTAGTAAAGTTAGTTTGTTTTCCTCCCATACCAGGTCTTACAACTAAGTGAGTTAACATCATTTTTCTTTTGGCTACTTGGGTAACTCGTTCTTCAACTGAATTCCTCGTCACAAAACGATATATCATAACCTAAAAATATCATAATCAGGTATAATAATCATAATAATTACATTACAAACAAAACAAATTATTACCTTATTTGCTTGACCAATACGATGAGCTCTAGAAAAAGCTTGTATGTCGTTATGAGGATTCCAATCAGAATCATAAATTATGACCGTATCGGCAGTTGCCAAATTAATTCCCAAACCACCAGCCCTTAAAAATAAATATAAAATATAACATTTTGGTATACTAAATTAATTAGCATTTGAAATATATATTCATTTTACAACCTTCTCAATAAACACATAAAAACAAACTGGAGTTTAAAACTGTCATTGATTAATTTACTTTAACCAATGTTAAGTAAAACAATTATTCTGCTCATTTTATACCAATATTAATAAATATTTATTTCATGAATATAATTCTTATTAATTAAAAATAACTTTAAGAAATATAATACCTGGTTGAGAGCAAGAATACAAATTGTTGAGCACCAGGAGCATTGAATCTATCAATTGCTTCTTGTCTTTGATTTCCTGTTATAGAACCATCAATTCGTTCATATTTATAACCTTCTCCTTCAAGATAATCTTCAAGAATATCCAACATTTTTGTCATTTGGGAAAATATTAAAACTCTGAAAGCATATTATTATAGTCTAATGTAATTATTACTTGATAGATAAATACTACATTTCTGACATTAGTGATTACAATACTAAATCACTTCTTCCAAGTTTAAATAATTTCTTTATTTTAAGCTTAAAGTATATACTCAGCGCTACAAAAGAATGTCCTAAATCCGAGCATTCTACTGAACGGTTGCAACCGCCTCTATCCAGATTTTTCCCACCATAATCTCTTCTTTTACTGCTCGGCAGAGATGTATACAGTGGGTCATAAAAACACAATAGGGCAAATGCTTTGTCACCTCTATCCAATAGAAATGATGAAATCGTTGAGTTTGTCACCACTATATAGTCCCTACATATACACAAATGTAAACGGTGCCTACGGCGATCGTGATCAACTGTTATGGTTTAGTATATGGAAGGGGAACCAATGTGTTAAGACAGATAAGAGTTTGAGGACATTCTTTTGTGGTGCGGAGTATAGATGCATTTAATAAATTAATATTAGTTAAGTACGTTAAAGATAAACATTGAGTATATTTAATTTACCGGTGATTTGTATCATTGAGTATTCTAAGCATTTTAGATAATAAAACTAGTTTTCCAGCTGCTCTAGTGAGACCACCAATTTCATAACTTCCATTGATAGTTGTTGGAGCTTCTTGAGCAGCCGCAGGGAAAAGGTATGGATGATTACAACACTTTTTTAAATCCATCATAATATTTAATAAGGACACTTGCTGTCCTCCACCTCTTGGGTTTAATGCTTCGAAATTTCTTGTTAATATATATTTATAATATTTCTTTTGCATTGGAGATAATTCAACACGTACGATAAACTCTGATTTTGAAGGCATATTCTAAAATTGTATTAATAATAAATAGTTAAACATAATATTTTTTAATAAATAAAATAAAAATATACCTTTAAAACATCAGCTTTTAATCTTCTGAGCATGTGAGGACCTAACATTTCGTGAAGACGCTTGACTTGTTCTTCTTTTGAAATATCAGCAAATTCATTTTGAAAAACGGTTAGATCATTAAATTTCTCAGGTGTCAAAAAATTTAATAAATGGAATAACTCTTCAAGATTATTTTGCAGAGGAGTACCAGTTAAAAGTAGCTTATTACGTATATTGTAGCCAGCCAAAAGTCTAAAAAACTGTATTACAAAAATTATAATATTAAGTAAAATTAAAAATATAAGCTTATTTTTATATAGTTTTTATTTAATTACTTTTGACTGATTGCTTTTAAGCCTGTGAGCCTCATCAACAACTAACACAGCCCATTCAATTGATCCTAACAATGGGGCATCTATTGAAATTAATTCATAACTTGTAAGTAATACGTGGAATTTAACTACGCCTTTTATCTTATTACAACGAACACCAGAACGAGTATCATCAAATGAAAATTCATTTTCTCTAATTGTCACTCTAGAGTCCTTGTCTCCTACATAAGAGACAACATAAAAGTCTGGTGCCCATGTTTCAAATTCACGTTCCCAATTAATAAGTGTTGATAGTGGTACACTCACCTGATATTTAGACAAAAAAATAATAAATAAAGAAAAATAAAACATACACAATCTTGTATAACACTCACCAAAAATGGACCTTTGCAATGTCCTTCTTTATAAAGAGAGTACAAAAATGTTATAGTTTGAATGGTTTTGCCAAGACCCATTTCATCAGCTAATATAGTATCAATACCTTGACCCCAAGAATATCTTAACCAATTTAAACCTTCTAATTGATAAGGATGTAATTCCATACCAGTATCGTTTACATAATCTGGTTGCTTTTCATATTTCTTTTTTAAATCTGATACTGGTTTATCAGGGGCTCCAACAAATTTGCGACTGAAAATAAATATAATTATGTGATTTAAAATTAAATAACTCAAAAATATCTTAAATATTTACTTAAATAATGAAAAATTGCTTAAAAAAAAAAAACAATTTAAAATAAGCAGATATATTTATACTCTAGTATTCTTAAGGTTTATTTTACTATAAAGAAAAAACCATACAAAAGAAACAACATCCACTTTTTATTTATGATAAATATTTAATAACATACCAAGTAAGTCCCATTGTTGCTTTAGGTGTTTCTTCGTCATCAACTGAATCCTTTTTGCTACTGCCCTTTTTTCCTTTCACTTTTTTTGTTTTCTTTGACGTATCACAAGATGCTCTTAGTTCCTATTGATAACAAATAATAAATTACAAATATATGATTTAAAAAATGAAATGTTAAATTTACCCAATAATAATCAATAAATGATTTTAAATCTGTATATTCTGGATTTTCATGTTCCCATGTAGCTAAGCTATATGGCAAGTCACGCCATTTAACTAAATACATCATCCGTGCATCTCTTAAATGCTTATGATTTAGAATCCTATGGACTAATAGCCATTCTGGTTTTACACCATATCTAAAACACATATATAATTTTATAATAAACAAAGAACAAAATTCTATTGAATTTAATGGTTATACCTGTAGAATTTTTCTTCTAAGGCAGCTTGATCACCACCAACTTCACGAAGTCTTTTCCATCGGTTGTCCAATTCATCTAATGGCTCCTCTAATTTAGGTGGTTCATCCATATCATACTTTCGCATATAACTTCTAATAGTAATTGGGTGAAAAACTTCCATCTGTATATCATCCATTCAATTGTTTAGAATCAAAATAACTAATAATACAACAACTCATTATAAGGGAATATTACTTGAACTTCAGACACCCAGTCACATTTCCAGTAACTCTGATCTTGCCATTTCACGAAGTACTCTCGTTGCCTTTGTTGCTTGTTTCGTCGCCTGTTAATCTTTTCAGATTGTTCATCAACTGGTTTATTAGGATCTTCTGGTATTGGTTTCCAACGCCAAGTCAAGATTTTTGATACTTTCCCAGGTAATGGTTTTGCCTATTAGTATTATATGATAAAAGTAAATTATTATAATATGAATTGTTCAACGAGATAATTGATTTAAATTCATCCTTACCGAACATCGAGGACACTTCCAATCACCATCAGGTACATCAGTAATAGGTGGACTCAAACAGAATGTATGATAAGCAGCGGGGCATGAATCACAGCACAAAAGTTCACCTCCATCTTTACATACTCTATTGTTGTAATAGATAATGTGTTAATTTTAAGTTAATCTAGATGTTTTTTTTTATATGGCAAGGATTAATTACCTGCAAAATTCTTGATGTTCATCTTCTTCTTGTTCTTGACCACCTTCACTTTCACAATGTGGACAAGACCATTTGCCTTCAGGGGTATCTTCTAGCTCTGGATCCAAACATACAAGATGATATGCTCTTGGACAAGTATCACATAAAATAATTTCCCCTCCTTGTTGGCAGACTTCACAGTAATCTTGATGATCTGTTTGCTAAAGTGAAAACCATTGAATATGTTAAAGTGTTCTTACATACTAAAAAAATTATAATAATAACACTTAAATACCAATATAAGGTTATACACTTACTTCATATCCTTCTTCTCCATCACCGCTACCATCAGGGAATTTGGAAGTCATTTTGGTTTTTTTCTTTTTTTTGGACTTGTTGCCAATTTTAGTTTTTGCTTTCTTTTTAGGAGCATCAGGATCTTCAACTTTCTTTTCAGGCACTTCAGTTTCAGCAGCCGCACCTTCTTCGGCTTCTTGCAGCATTTGCTCAAATTCCGCATCAGAATCACCCTGAGTGTCTCCAGTTCCAACACCTTCAGCGTCATCATCCTAAATAATAAAATATAATCAATTATGAACATATCAGCAAATAAATGGACATTCAATAATTTCCCAAGAAATTAATTATAATTTAAACTAACAGAACTTGCTTGTTTGCGTTTTCCAAGTCTAATTTTTAATGTGGGAACTTTAGAGGTAGATCCTTGTGAATTCCTCTTATTACCACCTCCACTACGCTTAGCACGATTACTTCGTTTTTTACTCTTTTTTTCTTCTACTTCTACTTCTTCTTCTTCTTCTAATTCATCTAATTCATCTACTGATCTTGACTGAAAATGTAGAAATTATAAAGTTAAATTAAATTACAGCTTAAAATTATAATTAAATGCTTTTAAATATTTTTTCTTATAAAACCTACCTTGTGTCTAGAAGTTGAACTTTTAGGCTGGTATTCTGGTTCTTCGTTTGCTTCAAATTCTGGCTGTTCTTGATGTGGGTTTTGTTGACAGAAATCACGCCACTTTGCAGCAACTAACATCATCATTTTAGCAATCACAACCTATAAAAAAAATAATTATAATACCTATCTAAATTTAAGATACTACTAAAATTCTTACCTTAGGATTTTCCTTGGCAAGAATAGGCCTAACATGTTGCTGAAATAATTTGTAAGTGGTTAAATTTTGATAGTCAGCATCAGTGTAGTCAATTGAAACATCTTGTAAACCAAATGTTTGACAGACTTCTTCAACTGATGGCATTCCAGCTAAAATTAGTAATAAAAAGGGTTATTTTTTTTTATTCACTTTTATTATTTAATATTAAAAAAAATTATAATTAAATAAGAACGTACTGCCATTATTATCTTGAGATGTACTGGGCTGATGATGCTTAGAAGACGAGTTTTTTGATTTCTTAGACTTTCGATTGGAATAATCTGAGTCATTAGCGGCAGTGGTTTCCTCTTCAAAATTACCAAAATCACTTTCCTATAAAAATAAATATACCTAATTAGGTACCTATAAACTTAAGTTAAGTATTTATTGATTAATTAGAATAAATACCTCAGCGCTATCTCCACCTCTTTTTCTTTTCTTCCTTTTCTTTTCTTTTTTAGAATCACTCTTTGCTTTACGCTTTTTACCTCGCTTCTTTTTTCGACCATCAGGATCATATTCATCATCCTCCTCCTAAGCCAAATAAAATAATTAATTAACAAAAATAAAGTTGGTAACTACTTAAAAACGTATAAATTTAATTACAAGCAAATTTATTGCAATTGGCTAAATGATAATACTAACCTCTACACGTTTTTCTTCCTCAGAATCGAACGAGTTTTCTACACGACTTGATGGTTCATCAAATTCTTCTAAAAATAAATAAAATGTAAATTCATTTTCTACACAAACTTGGTAATTGAACAACATAAAAATCAATTTTATATAATAAACATCTATAACTGCAGGAGAGTAGCTATCTATTATACTGAGTTATAGACTGCAATTGAATTGTTATGTGTAAATATTGGCAGGTAATACCTAATAAACATTAGGCAAGTACTAAAACTAAATAATACAGTACCTACCTATAAAAAAAGTATATTTTCATTAAGCTACATACTTCTTTATATAAGATACTAGTGTAAATCGAAGTATAATTTATGACTTAAAATGACTACTCAATAATAATTTTTGAAATTAAAGATTTACCTATTCATATACAGTGAGATCAAAGGCTAGGTAGTTAATCAAGTGTTAATCATTTAAGTCAAAATGTCAATACAATTTGTTTTTTGACGTTATATAGTTTTATAGCATACAGAAACTTATCTTCAAGTAGGTACCTCAACAATCAATTAATGACGGGAAGAAACAAGAATACAAAATGCACCTATCTATGTGTAAATCATAGGCTAAATGATGGGTTTGAAACGACACAGAGTCGGGCAACGGGCATGTTAACCAACATTAATGAATTGATAAGCATTTGTGCACAAAAATGTAGTGAGTAGAAAAACTGCACTGGCTCATAGGAAATCAAAGTTGAAATCTTTCCAATTTTCAACGACAAAATCAAAACATAGCAGCACAATTAAAAATCAAACGAGTGTTGGCCGGTGGGAGGGCATTAGACAGGTAATGAGGTAAACCTTGTGGGTACGGGGTTCGTGAATAAAATTGGGAATTGGAATAATGAATAATTATGAATATTGGCCGAGGCAGCGAAAAATCCAGCGGCGGCACCGTTCCACCATTTTGTTTACGGTTGGCCCCATTCGCGAAAACTCGGCGGCGGAACGGCCCTAATGAGCCGATTATGCAGCGGAGGCGGGGGGAGGGGGGTGACGAGACGGAACGGCGGTGGACGGTACGCGCGCGCCGCGGGGACGACGACACCGGCGGCGAAAAAACCGCCGTCGTCCTCGTCAACGGGGCAGAGTACGCGCCGGGCATTATTACCGGTGAAAGACTCCTCGACTTCCTCGTCCGATGCCATCGCGTTTGCCGGTGATCTACTGGCCGCCGCTGTACACGTTGGATATCACCATCGGACGCGAACACCACGACGGACGGAGCAGCGAGTGCTGTGTGGACGTACTTGAACAACACGCGCACCGCCGTTGTCGGTGTTTGTCGGTTTGTTGTGGTTGTGGTTGTTGTTGTTGTTGTTCTCGTGGTCGTTGTTGTCGTAGGGCGACGCGACAACCGTTGGCGGCGAACAGCGGTGGACGCCGAGAACGGAAAACACGAAACCGCCGAAATGAAAAAATTTTAATAATAATAATAATAAACGATATAAGTGTAATATCGCGTTGTAGACGGTTCGCGTTGTTTGGTTATTGTCTTTGGAGTACCCACACGGGGGAAAAAACGCGATCGGCGTTTGTGCGCTTGCGCACTGGATGCCGCGCTTGTGGAAAACAGCGCCGCGGTTTCGGGTGGTGGACGATTTCGGAACGACCGCGTCCAAGAACCGACCGGTCGTTGTGGTGCGGTGCGCGGGGGAGCGGTTCGGCGGCGCGGCGGTGTTGTTTGTGTCGACTCTTTAGCTACACCGTTGTACACAAACATACGCACGACGTGGGTTGAGCGGGAAATGGTGGAGGTGGTGGTGGTGGTAGTTACGTCAAATGTTGGGTGGTGGGGAACAGGGAAAAATTATTACGGGGAAAAAGAGAGTGAAAAAAAACCAAGGAAAAAAGGAAGGGAATCGCGCGTACAATTTTTTAATATTATGCTCAATGCTCATGCCATTGCTCCGGCGGATGGTCCCGATCCGGGCGATGCTTCCAGTGTCCAGTCAGGATTGCCATTCATTATTACCAATGCCTAATATCATGAATAATTGAACTTATTTCATTGCTTTCGATAGGAGTAAAACGTCTCCATATATAATATTTTTATTTCATCGTTTAGGTGATTTTAAGTCCGAAAAGGTGAATGGTGATTATGAAAATATGTTATTGAAAAACAATTTCCAACCACCGCAGAGTTCTGCACCATACTGTCCATACTATTTCGTTGCCAGTATTCGGTTCTACAATAATAATGAATATAGAAACCTAAAGTAACAGTTCAGTCGGTCGAGTACGAGTGTTACGATTCAATCTAAAAAAAAAAAAAAAACGAGCGCGGGTTGAGGAGTTGAGCTAATATTTGCCACATAATGTTGCAATGCCATCGCCATGATAATATCGTGGATTCTTGCAAAATGCTAATGGGCATCGATGTACGACGACAACGCCTGTATAAGAGCTAACCTACAAAATGTGCGCAATGATATTTTGTTTTTTTGAATAATCTAAGACCGTGTGAATAATGCATACTTACGCACGCTATACGTTTTTTAAGCGTTCTCGCATGTTTTGGAGTAGGTACGATCGCCGGGCTGATATTAGATTCAACTGTAAAAGATACACTCTATAACACGCTATGTCTGTATAATATAATGTGACCGATTAATGGTTTTTGGTATGTAGGTACATTATATTTTGTGACGAATCCTGCGATACAACTAATAATGACTATTAGACCAATTTTATATTATTTACTGACATTTCTCACAATTTATTATTGTCATGATAATAAATATATTATTATTTAACATGACTGAGAATTGTTCATCGTGATCAATAAAAACGTTACAATAATATATCGCATTGCCGCGCGCCGGTCCACGAGTCTTTCTATACACTTAAATTAAATAGTGGTATTTCAGTATTTGTAATGTATTATACAAGTTAATAGTTAGGTATACCAGCTGTAGCATCGGTTATACATATTTATAAAATTATAACCAATGGTTAACGGTTGTGGCAAATATTAGTAGTGCTTAGTTATACCTTAAAGGCGGGTTCCCATTACACGAATAGTGTTCAGCTATGTCCAACAACACGGTAACGTGGTTAATCGTGTGGTAACCTAACCTGACCAACCTATCCTAGCAAAGGATTTAAGTGAACGTGTATAGTTTATAATCTTTTTTTTTAGTATAATATTATGCAATATGCATTATCTATATTCTATAATACAATGTCATAATTATTTTAGAAATGTATTGTATTTTGTTTTATTTTAATATTAAGTACCTATTAATTAAATAGCTACTTGCATAATTGTTACTTAATAATAAACATAGAAATTAAAGAGGATTTGTAATAGGAATTCTGATAACTAATCTGGGTAAGAATATTATATTATATTTGTGTTTTATTAATTTAATCCTTGTCTAACCTACAGGCACGGATACAAGGGTAAAGGGTACATAAACATTTTTTTTTTAAAAAGAGGCTTGCAAAAAAAATAGTATGATTTATTATAGAATAAATTCATTCTATAATCAATGAAAATATTATATTGCTTCACATTAAATTATTCTTAGGCTCTAGTAATATTTAGCTCAAATGTAGAAAAAGTAATGTAATTAAATATTTTATAAGCAATACAATGAGATGTAAGATTGAATAACCTAAATATTAAAAAAAAATGTTGTTTAATTATTTTTTAGTCTATTTAAAGGTAACCTAATCAGTAATCATCATTATCCTGATGTCGAAAAATACTATCATAATAAACCCTGATAATTTCTATTAATAATATTTGATGAGCGCCTGCTAACCTAACCATTGTAGTGGTGTCCAGGCCTTGTACCTAAAATAATATAAATTAAGGGATTAGTGGTGGTTATTTTAGTCAAAATATGACAATCTTTTGTCCATCATGGCATCATAATGATCGACCTAGTAAATAGTTTTTAAAACTGATTTGAATTCGTTATATTACCTATGTTTAGTGTCTACTTGAGATTAGTTCGTTCACTTTTCCCAACTTAACCCACACCCCTCCCCTTACCCCTACAACAACTATAAATTAAGTTTGAATATTTTGAAATTTTAGATTTTTCAAACGTTGATTATTCGAAATTTTAATCAGAATTCTTAAATTGTAGACTGGCCAATCTCAAGTAGACATTATAACGAATTCAGATCAGTTTTCTGAAGTGTTATCGCATTATTTGATTGATCTGTAGGGTGGACAAAAAGTACATCATACAAAATAATAAATATGAGCATAAATTGTTTATTGTTTAAGCGCGCAACTTCGAGGCGGTGACTTGTACATGCACGTGCTGGAACTCTGCTATTTCTTTTAAACCCAGTTTCACACACTAATGATCACTTACTACTCACACATTTACAAGACCCACATTTAAAATTTGAAAATTGCCTATTTTGAACTTCTTAAAAACTGTCCACCACTGATCCCCTTTAAAGATTTAGGTATTGAAAATAAATACCTATACTATCGATTACCAAACGATTGCTAATATCAAAATTCAAATGTTACCGGGATTTCACGTCTACGAACCCGAACAAGAAAATGTTATAGCTACTTCTATATTATTCAATTATATTCATCAATCATCGACCTTTTAAAAATTGTATTAATGATATAGATGGGTATTTTTATGGTGTACAGTGAAAACACGAGTCAGTAGAAATTGACGTTATTTTGTTGACAAAATGACAAATGACAATAATATTCAGATAATGATCAAATGCCTTGTGTTGGTTCTGAGAAAATAAACACGGATATTCTAAATTTACAATAGATTATACTATTATAGTATTATAGATACTTTTTCACGTTATGAACCACTATATGTGGGGAAACTGTTTTCACAAGGTTTGTTCTCATGCGGCATCGTTTATTGAAATAATCAAAATTACAATAATTATGACATACACAGGGGACCGGAGACTGCCAACCTTAACGGATTCTAGTAAGTGTAAAGCGCCATAAGTGCGAATTCCAGAGTCCTGAATGGGTGCGTGGACTTTTTTTTGTGGGGAGGGGAGTTAGATGGGTCTTTGAAAAAAATTGAAAATAAAAGAACAAAATCAGTGAGAAAAAGAAAAAAACAAAATGAGCGACTAAAAATATTAGCAAAAAATATAATATAATATAACTAAAACTGAATATTGAATTAATACATTCATATGTGTAATGTGTATAAATAATATAATTAAAATAAAATAAATTCTATTTATCATGCTATGAAATATTTTTTCTTTACTATAAGACGTATAACTTATAAGAACCATTTAACTGTAGCAAATGTTTTCTTTGCTGTAATTTAATATAGGTACTGCATTTTAACTCAAAAAAGGTAAAGTGTTTAAGAGTAAGTTAGTAGGTATACTTAAATTCTGAAAATATTCTGAAGACTGGAAAGATTAAAATAACAAATTCAACTTAGGACCGAAGATAAGAAAAGACGGTAAATCAATAATTTATGATAATGATCATAAACGTAATCTTATTGAATTGTTATCGAGGACTTATTGGATCCTAAAAAATAGTTATTATACACAGCCAATATAAAATATTTAGAGAGATGGATTTTTGCTTATTTTGTTTCGCTCTTTTTCATTCCCGCATTTGCGTTTGCTCTTTTTTTTCTCGATTGCCGAGATACCGTCCAGACTTACCAACAGGAAAGCCTTACATCATTCTAGGTTTTGGTACTGGTTCTCCTTACATAGCGTCTTCTCCATCCAGCGTCCACCACCTTAAACATATACTCCGCCGCACATGTGATTCTTTTTCACGGGCCGACCTTCCACTCGGCTATACAATTATAGTCACTATATATTAATACTGTATTAATTATAGTAGCTGTATGGTGTAGAATAATTATTGGAAAAAACGATCATGTATGGGCAGGGCCGGATTAAGGTTTTTGCGGCCTATAGGCTGAAATAAATTTAACGCCTAATTTACATGGGTATTGATATTTTACTAATATCTCAACGTAGTTTTTTGGTCACACAAAAAAAATTTGCCACCCTTTAAAATTGGCCACCCTAGGCTTTAGCGTACACAGCCTAAGCGGTAATACGGCCCGGTGTATGGGTAAGAATCTAATAGATGGTGTTGCTTTTGCTATATATATTGGTATGTCAAAGAAATATCAAAATTATGTTAGACGAATGACTTATTCATAAGTTGAGTCTGCAGAAAAATAGAAAGTTGGGTTGTGTATTAATGTATTATAGATGTAAACAACTATTATCTATGATTGATGTCTATATGTATGTATAATATTATAATGAAGTAATTTTTTAATAGGTACCTATAGTATATTTTGTTTCAGTAAAAAATATTTAATTTAATTTGTCGGTTAATGGCTACTAACGGCCAATGGGTAATATATAATTTCGGCAATCTATTTTGTGTTTGTAGGTAATGTGTAATTAAGTTATCACAGTTTTAATGCATCTTAAGTGGTGAGAAGAGCAGATACCCTCTCCAGTCGCCGAGCTTTGGATAATTACATATTCTTCCAAACTCCACTGGCCATTATAATTATTATTTTAGTTAGTATTTTAGTAACCCATATACCTATCTATAACTTATTTAATTTATGTTTTCTCAATTTGAAATAAATTTATTTTTTACTACTAACATTGATAATGATATGTTTAAACGACTGCATACCTATATAATAGGTACACTAGTGCCTATAATTCTATCAAAATATAATATGACTACATTGTTTTGTTACAATGGTTTATGAAATAATATTTGTATTAAATGTCTTATTTATGTAATCATTATGGTCAGTGGAAAATAATTGTTGGAGTGTCTATGGTTGCATTGTGGTAGGGAGATTTGAAGACATTTTAACACTAAAAACTTAAAATTGTGGCTTAGGTTTAATTGACCAAATCTGGTATTTTCTCACTTACCCATGACTTGACCATGTTATTATAATATAATATATACAATAGTCAACAAACAAACATGTAGACTATTTAAACCAAATAATACAGTAAACATAATTAATACATATTTAATATTTTATTATGACGATAAAAAGCGATATTACATAGGCGTAACTAGTCTTTTAACTTAGGGATAGTGGAGTGGTAAGTTGACATTTCTAATATATATTGATAAATAATACATCATGTATCTTTGGTATTTCGATATATTACATAAACAGTTTGCAATTTTATATCTATGGACATTTTACCAACCCAAAACATAGCGGATGAGATTCAATTATTTGTATTCGTTTTATTCTGAATTTCTATAATCTAGTATAGTATGACTATCCTATTGAAATCTGTTAAGTTAAAAATGTTGTATAGATAACTAAATGTTGGGATATCGTTTTGTAACGTATAAATTCTGTTTGCTAAGTACGATTATAATTTACTAAGTTTGTCGGTAAAACTTATTATCTGCAGACTATAGTACTATATACTACTATTATATATTTTTAAACATAATTCACCTACTACCAAGGGTTCTAGGGCATCATGATTTTAAATTAAATATTAAATGAGTCTGTTAAAAATAGTTCCAAGGGGGGAGTCGTTATATCGCCTTCCCACCATACATTTGACTCTGGCCCATTTGGTACTTTGAGTTAATAATTTCCGATTTACTCAGCAATTTTTTTATGGTCGCTAGGAAAAATTCTGACAATTGCAATCAAGTGATTTTAAAAATAATAATTATTTTTAAGTGATTCCAAGAAATTTAGTTTTAATTAGGGTCCGTTATTTAAAAAAAAATTTTTTTTTTTAATTTTTATTTATTCTTCAAGGAGATAATGGGTCGCACTGAACATTAAGTTCGTGTGTGGGCCCATAAATCGTTACCTAATATTTTTGCTCTCCCTCCCCTCCACTAGAATCACAGTACGGGCCAAAACTCGTGTTTCTGAGAAATAAAATAAATAAAAATAATAATAATATTAAATCTACAACTTTTATCTTTGTGCCTTATCCAAAATATGTTTTCTACGACCGAATATTAAATATCATATTAGACTATCATGTTAAATATTGACTTTATATAGTAAATCTTAGTGTCTTATACACTTACTAAGAAAGAAAAGATTGAAAAGAACATTGTCGTAAGTTGTAGATATTATATCTGAATATAGGTGGATACATACATTATATTATAGACAATATATAAAGGTAGTATATATAGTTAAAAGAAATTAACAATTTATTGTGCATATTGTATAATGTCGGTAGTAAAAATATATGTTACTTTGAGATTTGATTTTTATATTAATTTTAAACGTATGCTCAGAAGCTGCACGGAGCCTAACATTTTGTGTACCTATTTATAACAATAACAAATAATAATGTTATGCCTAACTAAAGGTTAAGTGTTGGTATAATAAATTATATTTATATATACACTGCCTAGTATAGATATATATTATCTATGGTTAGTATATAATAAAGTACAGAGTGGTTATTATTTTTATACATGATCGTTTTTTAATTTCAATTATACACTTATATTATTGATAACCGTGGATGTTGAATAAAGTTTGTACAAATATTATTTTAGTAACCAATAATAAAATACCTACCAATGAAATTTCAATCATTTTAAACACAATAATTATAGACATTCAATTTTGATAAAATATTAAATCGTCCATATTGAATTATTTTTTTAAATAGTTATAACTTATAACACATGAGTTTTATATGTCTATACAGTACACATAGGTCATCTAAATTTACATAGTTAACAGTATTCGTTACTTGAAGGTGAATTTTATTAAATTAAAAAAAAAAACTGCATGGAAAAATACTATTAACATGGTATTTGTAATTTGATTATTAAAATATAATATGCAGCATACCTATAGAAAATAGATAATTACTCTCTTATAGGTACTTACTAAAAACATATAATTTTTATTTTTTTAAAATGTTAAAAATGTTTCATTTAATAATATTAAAATATCGAAAAATTGAAATTGACAATTATTATTTCTATTACATTTTTTAATTGAATGATTTAAGTGATTTTTTAAATAAAAAATAAAAATGAAAATGGAATTTATTTAATAATTCAAGTATTGAAATTATGAATGTTAGAAGGAAAATTATGTATAATTTGTTATCACTTATCAATAATAGATTTAAAATAATATTTAACGGTTTGAAGTACAGACAATTTAAAAATCATCTATCAAAATAATATAATCATTGTTTTAAACTGAAATTGTTTTTCCTACTGATTTTTATCAATTTGTATTTAATTATCTATTAATTATTACCTATACTAATTAGTATACTTACAAACCTACTACGTATATCAATATTCAACATGCAATAATGTATAAATGTTGGGTTGGAATAGTTTTCAAAATGGAAATTATTTCATAAGAGTTAAGACCAAACGAAATATCTCTCGATACAAAACAAAAAAAGAGGCCAAGATAGCAAAGGCAGATGCTCCTGAACAGATTATCGATCGCTCAGTCTTGGTTTTTAATGAAAATGTATGTACATAACCGAGGGTGGGATTGGTGGAGGCGTGGAGCCATTCCCTCTGCACACCCCGCCAAACCTTTGACTGGAATAAGAGAATCATCCATAATTTTTTATTAATACAAGTGTGGTAACTGTATCTGGTTGAAAGGTCTTGGTATAACTGTACAAAAATTCTATTGCAACTTAAATGTAAAACAATAATTATATCATAATATTATAAGCCTATATATATTGATATATAATTAACATACAAATAACTGAGATATTCCAAAAGCTTATTTATATAACTATATAAGTATGTTTAAAATAGAGAAACAATTTTATTTTTAAATTATTTTAGTTCATTGGACATGATTACAATTATTAATGTTTTCTTATTTTTCTGAAATATTTTAATAATAAATGCCATATAACCATGAAGCGGTGATAATAGCTGCACGTTTATTCATTACCTAAATTATTTAAAATGTTTCGAATAATTTCCTTTACGCTTCTAATACTACACTAAATTCATAAACTTAATTTTTTCTTAAATGTTGTTAAATAGATTATTTTAAAAAAATGTACGTTTCGGTGTTTTCCTTAATTTACGTTTATACTATCCAAATTTTAATGTAAGCTTATAAATATTAAAGCTCGATTATTGTTATCTGCTCGGGTCATTAATATACTATGACAGGTACTTACATTGATATTATTGTTATAAGACAATATATATATATATATATATATACTATTTAGAGGATATCGTAGCCCGCATTATATGTCGTCTACGTCCTTCCAACGGATAACGTAGCATATTATTATTTTACTTTCAAATTCAGAAGAATCTGTTTTCCTCTATAGAGTGAATTGAACCATTATCAAATTTAAAATTAAGAATATTATCTATGTCCTCAAGTATGAAATTTTAATTATTAAGTAAGTTATGAGCATTTTAAAATTGTAATTTTTTTGTTAAATACTCATAAATCATAATCAATAATATTTTTATTTTTAAATATTATAATGTAGCAATTCATTATAATTTTAAAAATAACAGAATATGGATTATTCTGAATGTAAAGTTTTCCATGTATGCGTTCGTAAGACGGAGATAACATACACTACTACGTCGTCTTAAGACTACAGCTATAAATGATATCTAATACTCTAATTTATTAATAAACCGAAGAATTTCGTAATTATAAATGTGAATAATATGTATCTGTAAATAAATTTGTATTCGGTATGCACAATGAACTTATCTACAACAACTGCTTGTGTTTGACATCCGATTATAATATTAGTACTACGTAGGATACTAGGATAGAGTAATCTAATTAAAAAAGTGCACTAAAATATTTGTAAAATTTTAAAATTTTAATACTTAGGTGCATCATACATAGACACAATAAAATTTGTATGTTAATAATAATTGACTTATTTATACATTTCTTACCAATTAATTATCACTTCAATAAAATCATAGCATCTTTGACTTTTGAGTCACCCGTAGTAATTACAAATAATATTGATTCATTATAAATTATAATGTACTGCAAACCTTAAAGACTAGTTTCACATTTCAAAGCGATATGAAAAAAGGATTATCTATACTCAATAATCAGTATATAACAATTTTTCTATTATGTTTACAATGAGAAATATTTAGTATTATGTTACCATAAAAGAATGTTATGTATCATAATAATTATTATATGTATGAATGTATATGTTATCTTTGTATTTTGTTATAAGTACAAAACATTTTGACTTTATTTTTGTAATTCTAACTCCAGATTTTATGCAAGGTAAAGAATTTATATGAATTTGCTTAAATCTAAAAGTTACTATTATTCTGGTGAGTTTTAATAAAATTAAGTGCTTATAGATAAATAATGGGTAATATATTCATTATTCATATCAGGCATCAGCTACACGCCAGAGCTGGACTTGTGGTGTGTGTGTGGATCAAATAAAAATTAATAACAAAATGTTTGTTGACAATATTAAGTGTATTTTGTTAATTTTGTTTTAAGGTTAATGCCTAACCTGCGGAGTCAGTTTAGTCCTCACACGGTTCTTGTTATTATTATAAATTGGGACTATATATATATACAAAAAGCATAACTATATATATATGCACATTGGTCATAGAATATACCTATTATAAATAATAAAATAAATAACTTCACTTAAAGTATTTAAAACTAGACTTTATTATATTTAATTTTAATTTTTAAAATGTAACAAGTGCAAGAACTAAAATTGAATTGAAATTTTCAATGTGAAACGTGTTCATGGTTAACAAAAACAATTTGTTGATTATTAATTAATACGTACGTGATTATGTACACATAATTATATAGTCAACCCAAATGACTTTATGTATTATGCGGGTTACGATGATCTGAAATATTTTTAGGTGTATTACTAAATTAGTTCATTATAGTTACAATGATTAGGTAAGTAAAAAGTGTGTTGCATGCAGCGTGTAAACAAAAATCAATGGTATTGCTGTAAATACTAGATATTTTAAATATTGTGAGTAAAATAAAATATATCATGATTCATGAGTATTTTTTAATTTTTAATTTTTTATGAAACAGATGATAATATATTTTTTTAATTTTAAAATTAATAGATATGGCATTAATCTATTTTGTTTACAAAAATTAATATTCAATAAATATTATTTTTTAAAAATCATTTCGTATAGTTGGAATAATAAAATTCAAAAAATTATAATAGGATAAGTTACATATTAATATATTATATATATATGTCTGTATTGTAAGTTATATAATATATAATATATAATATAATATTTTTCAATATTACGTTTTAAGATATAAATAGACAAGAAACAATTGACATTCATTAATTGAATGTACTCACAAATCATAACTTAATATATTTTTTAATAATTATTTAATATTAATTTGCTATCTATTTTGCTTCTATAATTTTAGCTCCATCTAGGATCATACAACGAAACTACATGCTAACTCTTTTGGTGTTTATTGATTGCATATCCTTGTCGCCGGACACAGTGCAGCATCCTGGTTTCATTTTTTTTTTGCATGCTACCTGTTTCAAAATTTTGTAAAACGCCCATTATTTTAACAATGTAGTTTTTGTTTGGGTTGTTTGTTGTGTCGTTATAATATATCGAACGGATCGATTAAGTCTATAAATGTAATAAATTCATAACACACTAACGATTTTCGACGTCGTTATATTTACTTTTAACTGTATTATGGCGGTGTGAAATCTTTCGGAAGCTGTTGATCGATCATAATAATTGGTGTGTATTTCAGAAAAGCAGTCATTGATTGGCACCCGTGAGAAAGAATCAGCGCGAAAAAGGAAGCGCGTGCCCGTGGCGAAAGTAGTCGAAGGTTGTCGAATGATAATATACTTAGGTATAGTATTGTGTTATTTTTTCATCAAGTTCACTTGTATATAAAGCAGTCAGTCTCTTTAAATGGATACTAGTATAGTTTTAGGTTCCCGGCAGTTGCCTTACTTACTTGTATAGTGTCTTAGCTTATTTTAGTTAATAAATTCTGTAAGATATTAAAAAGTGGATGATTGTAAATAAGATAATCGTAAACTAATGTGATACATGACATAGTGTGGATATATATTAGACGACTACTAATTATAGTTAAGTAAGTAATGAAATGTTATTTATATATAATGTATGTATTTACACTTATACATAATTTATAAGCTAAAAATACTCGGCATTAAAAAACTTTTTTTTTCAATAATTTAAAAATTATATTATATTTTATATAATATAATTTAAAAATTATATTATATTTTATATAATAAATATTTTTAGAGATATTTGGACTATTTTCGATAAATTTTCATGAACAATGAACATAATATTATCATTAAAATTTCTATATTTTTTAATGTTCATATATAAATTAACATTGAGAAATTCATAAGTTTCTACATGAAATGCTTACAATTTTATGTTTGGAAAAATACACACCTAGTTATTTTTTGATATTCGTTGATTCAAATTTATGGTATAATCAAGTAATTACAAATTGTGATTTTTCCTCTTTGTTTAGGTTTATTTTTATTGTAAGTTTATGACTATACACTTAAATCAATTTTGGTTATTTTAAATTTTAATTATACAGATTAATTTACTAAAAAATAAAAAGCTGATGAATAATGTAATTTAAATATTAAAATCATAGCTTATTATTTTTGTTAAATTACATAATACTATGTTACATAATGTAGTTGGCATAATAATGAATGAATAGTTGATTAATCAGTTAAAAATATATATAGGTAAAGAAATAAATCAGGTTTTTCTTTTAAAACTATTATAATACTTAACTATTTTAGGGGGGGGGGGGTAGGTTTATATAATAACCAATTTTCAATTTTTCGATTAACTTAAATTTAAATTTTGTACTATAACAAACTGTAGTGTTCAAATTGTTTTCAATAGTGTATTTTTTAGAAAACGATTTATGAAGACTACGAAAACAACATGAAAACAATTAAAATGGATATTTTATGCACCAAAATGAATTGTTGGATAAATTATGAAATTGGATTTTTATACATTTAAATAAATCATGATGACAAATAATTCTCCTACGATCATAACGTGCAAAGAAGGGTCTCCGCTTAGACCATGTAAAGATGATTTAGAGGTTGGAAACATAAAAGGCAATGAGGTAACAAACAATGGATATTTCGGGAGACAGTATCAAAAAGCTCTTTTACCCGATGTACGGATTACATCTCCTGACGAACGACCATCCAAGAGCAAGTTTCGTGTCCGTGACGTTAGTCCTATACAAGTGCCTAGACATACAACAAGTTCTACGTGCTATCGGATATTGGTTCCCGAAACGAATACTGAAAAATTAGTACTTTTCATTTGTCTAACATTGTTTTTCACCTTACTCGCCTCGTTGGTATATTTTTTTGCGAAAATAGAATGCACATTTGGAACTAATGATCAAAAATGTCAAAGTAAGTAAACATGTTACAATCAATTTACTTCATCATAACATAATTCAATACACAATTTACGAAATAAAATCTATGTAATAAATGAAGTGATTTAATAACCAGTGAAAAATATATTATAATAATTTATCAAAATAATTTTCTAATTCTAATTCCAAATTCTGAATAAAAACTAGAGTTCGTACAGTTATTTTTAATTTATTTTTATTAAATAACTCTTTTACAGAATTATTTTATTATTATTTACAGTCTTTCCAAATACTATCCATTGTGCAATAAAAATTAAATTGTGAATTTGAATACACGAGATTAATTAATTAGATAAATAGATTAAATTAATATTTTTTTGGGGAAAAATAATCTTTAAAATTAAAATTTAGTATGAATTATGTTAATTTTTGTGATCCAGAATATATTATGATATAAAGTACTATTATTACAATCCCTTTAGTCACTTAACGCTTCTATAACAGTGTAAAGAATGTCCACTATTTGATTATAGTATTCAAACAATTTTATCGGAAGTAAATAACATAACCTTCAACTATAATTCAGCGTTAAAAATGATTATCCCCCTATTCGTACTTATAATATCTTTCTATAAATTACATCAAGAAACCTTGCTTCCAGACTCCAGTGTCAAAAATTACAAAAGCATAACCACAAATAGCTATAAGGTTATACTTATACATATCTATAAAGTATTAAATCAAAACACACAATGTTGACAATTGTTCGAAAAAACACGTCTCGAGTACATAAAGTGAACATTATTTGTCAAAATCTTTCATAATAATATGACTTGTACAACTTTTAGTCATTAAAAATGCCTATAGGACATCAATACGACCGGTTTTAATTGACCTTGACACTATTAATACTAACAATCATTAATCAATAGTTCAATACCCAATAACAACGACATCTTACACTAATTATTGTTATTATTATATTTAAATAATATTTATGATAAATTCAGTGTATTATTGTTTAATTATTTTAGGTAGCTGGTTCTCAAATAACGTACCCAACATATGCATGAAAGAAGAATGCGTTAAAACAGGTAAGTAATTATATATTAGGTACATTAGTTTTTCATAAGAAAAAATCACATTATTTAATCGTTAAAGAATAAACGAAAAAACTAGGTGTCAGATTTTCTTGTAACAGTATTATGATTCGTATCAATATTTGATTCAATGCATCATTAATGTTATTTCAAATTTATTGAGTTGTGTCATTATCGTATAATTTATCTAGCTTTAGCATTTTCATATAATTTAATTGATAATTTCCATACAATTAAGTTATATTTAAATAATTTCAAAATATAATAATTTAAAATATTTCTAAGACTCATTTTTAAATAGCTCAAATTAATTAAATAAATGATGAGATTAAAAAAAGATTTTTTTTTAATTTCAAATGTAATTTATAATATTTTTAGAAGTTTGATTACACAATGTATCTAATACTATTTCGTCCAATAATTTTATTATTCTACGGTTATGCTATTTTTACGTTTTTGTTTCTTCAATTAAAATTGAACAGTAAAAATATGTTATAATTAATTTATAGTATCTCAAGTAGTTATTCTTATTTCTCTTATGAATTTATTTTTAAATTTCATGAATAAATAAAGGCAAGTAACAATAAAACAAATACTATACTAAGTCAGGTCTAAAATAAATAACTATGATGTAGGTAATTATGAATATACTCTACCATAAAATTAAAAATGTAGCATATTTAGGTATATATATTTTAAATCGTTACAAAACTACAATTAGTTGGAAACTGTGGTTAGTTTAAATATAAAGTAATTATCGTGTATAATAATAAAATAGCTATTATTAAAAGGATTAATTATTTTGCTGATCATACAGTTATTGAATTTTGTTACGGTCATTTCAAAAGTTGATATCCCATGGTAATATATGCCCTCATTTTCATACTCATAGCTATGCCAGAATGACTACATTTACATGTAGTATAACATGAAGTAAGATCTACCTTAATGCTAAAGAACATATTATTATAAATAAACTAATATGTATTCCTTAATTGAATTAATTATTCGTACCTACCTAATACTAAATTCAGCACCCGTACAAAATATTTAATTCACATTAATATATTATGTTAACTTTAAATTATGTTTAAATAAAGCCTATACTTTCATGCTATGCTTTATGAAAAGTATAGCCAATTATTTATAACTTCTTTGATTACATATTCGTAAGGTACAAATTAACTGTACAACATAACATTTATTTGTAATGAATAGTTTTATATTATTAAAAAAAAAATATATTGTAAGGTGTAATATAATGTGTAAATATTATATTATATAAATATTTGTATAGCCGCTTCATTATTGTCAGCAATGGATCCAACTGCAGATCCTTGTGACGATTTTTATCAATATGCTTGTGGTACCTGGGATAAAAGGCATTTAATTCCTGAAGATAAAAGCAGTATTAACACTTTTGAAGTGCTTGCTGATCGATTACAAGTTATTTTAAAAGGTTAGTTTTTCGTATAAAATAATTAATTTATAATTTAAAAATTAAGTACCTATTGTAATCGTATTATATACACTGTGATTCACCAACTATTTTCACCCTATTTTATACTTATTTGAATCTGATGTTTGGTATTTTTATATAAATCAAGACCATAGATTTTCAAATATTTACTTTAATTTAATAATGTACCATTTATTCTGTGATGAAAAAAATTATTTTAGATTTAAAGTGTAGCAATGAACGGGTTGGTTTTATAATGATGTGTAGGCATTTTTGATACTTCGTTAAATATTTTTTTTGTGTCATAAAGTTTTGAAGCAGAAAACATTCTTTAATATTCAACATAGAGAGTAGTTTCTAATGAGAAATTGTATCTAGTTGTACTTTTGAGAGCAAATAGAAAATAGAAAATACCAGTGATTTTTAAAATAATTTGAGAAAACCTAAATAAAAAAATTACGATTTTTTTAAAACTAAACAATGTATAACCATAAATACTTTGAAATGTTGACAGCTTACGCTTGAAAATATGATACAAGATTTCTCATTAGCTCTTTAAAAATATCTAAACTAAAGTACATTAGCACAATCCGTTTTTTGTTTTAGTTGTTCGGAGTGTAAGTTACCTATGTATTACGAAATGAGATATTCAAATGAAGAATTACGAGTTTTCCTCTATTTATTTTATATACTTAGTCATTTTTCTATATAATTGAAACTTTTTGGCATTACGTATATTATTGTTATCTATGTCTACATATTGAATTTTTCAAAATATTTATACTATTTTCAAACTTTTTATACTACGATTCTATTCACATTGTTGGTATAAACTAATAACTTATAAGTAAATAACAATAATTTAATATGTCCCATAAAACACATATTCATGAGGTCTATAGTAATGTTTATTTTAAAATCCTCGGATTCGTCCAATGTTTTCCCTCTTAGTTTAAATTGGACCTTTCGTTAAAAGATTAAAGATTCTCTACTGTTCCTTAGTTAAACCTATTCTAGAGTACTGTTCTGTTCTCTTTAACTTTCAATATTATCTATAGATTCACTACAGGTTCAAAGGGTTCAATGCAATTTTATATCATTTGCTGCTTATTCTTTAAAAGTTCCTTGTCCTCCATATGTCATGTTAATCCAAGACATATTGTGAGTTTAATATTATTTCTTACTAAACTTTTATCTAACTCAATTATAAGACAAATACATTTTAAAGTTCCACCTTGTCATACTAGATAAACTCTTCCATTATTTATCAAATTTTATAAAATTTAGATATTTATAGAACTTCAGCATGTTTAAATTATTTTTTCAATTTTTTTAATAACTTCCTTTTTGCACACATTTGATAAGATATTTTAGATTCTGAGAAGACTTATGAAAGTATTGATTTTCGGATTCCTTTAATTTTTATTTTAAAGGTGCTTATTGGTAGAAAATTGGATGTAGTTAATACTATGAAAAGAAAAATGTTGAAATTCCCTGTAATTATCAAAATAATTGTTAAAACAAAAAAAAATGAAGGGAAAACAGCAATTTTTAAGAATAATCAGTTTTTGACAAAATCGATTTTGTTTTTTGTTGTAATTTAAAACGAATAACTGTAGATTCTTTAAATTGTCATCAAATATTTATATTACAGTTGTCTACACATAATGTAAATATTAAATTATTTTAACTGTTTTTGAGCTATTCGTAGACAATATACATTTTTTATTTTTTTGTTTACTTTTTTTTCTATAAAAATCGAATAAAAATGTTGTACTTGGGAAAAATATTTCAAATTTGATCATTCATAAGTTGATATTATAGCTATTAAAAAATTATGAAGATACACAGTCATTTTTTTATAAGCATTTTAAGTTTAAGTTTTAAATTTTGATTAAAATTATTCAAGGGGACTTGAAACTTTTATGTAAATTATTATAGTTTATCCACCCAATATAATTTCTAAATGCAATGTTTGCTCGAAAATTAATTCAACTTACCATATCATGTATCTACTTATTCTAAAATAATTTGGTATTACTACCCTTTTTATCATTATAGATTTATCATAAAATACTGTCTTCGCTCAGAATCGATTTTTGTATGCGATGATTTTTTTTTTAATTGAAATTTAACATTTACCTTACAATCGCCTACCCACTCTCAATGATGAAATAATCTATATTAATTTAACTACACTCGAAACCAATTACATATTATAATACAGCAAAACGATTTTCCTGGGTTTCTTTTAATGAGTAATTTTGCTGTAAATTTTTAATCTAATACCTTTTTATTTTAAAATCTCAATTAAAATTAAACGAATGCCTATACTCCAGTACTAGGCCAAGCAGTACATGCCCAGTGGGCATACATTGCCCACATCTTTAAACCTATTATTATTACCATTAACTATTATCCTTAGTACTTACAATATATAGTTCAATTATTCAGAAACTACCTTCTATGATAATTATACTAACAACTAATAAGTTATATTTTGTTATAAAATGAGGAAAAACTAAAATATTAAGTAGAAGATTTAATTTTTACTTGATTTTGTTTTTTTTTTTATAAAACTACAAAATTTGAGTTTTCTTATAACAAATTTAAAATTATCAAATTAGCTTTAGCCATACTGAAATGTAAATCACTTGAAGCTTAAAAATATAAAGATGAATGTATACATTTAAATGTAACCAATCTGTTTATATTTACTAAGGTATTTTGAGTAGTAGGTATTAAAAATGAGTGTATATACTATACTTGTATCCATACGTATCTTAGTAACTTTAAATGTATTGAATTATTTAGGTCTTCTGGAAGAATCAGTAAATCGACTTGACAGTTCAGCAACAATCAAAGCAAAATTATTTTATAAATCATGCATGAATATTAGTAAGTACTTTCCCACATTATTTTGATGGATTTTGAATATTCATTTTAAACATATACTTGAGTTTAGCTCAAATCAGACATATTGGAGACATGCCTATCCGCGAGCTCTTAAAATCAGTAGGAGGCTGGCCGGTGATCGATTCAAATTGGCGACCACCTGATTACAGTATTGAAGTCTTGCTTGGTCGATTAAAAAAAGAATTCAATGAAGGAATCATAATTGAACCATGGGTTGGGCCAGATGATAAAAACTCTTCTGTAAACATCCTTCAGGTGCGAAAAAAGTAAGACATTAATGTAGTCGCATCTACATAGTAAGGACAAACAATTAGGCAATAGAACAACATGATTGACGTATTGGCTTACACATTTATGCTTAATTAAGTGTTAAGTAAAGCATATTATTACTACCGTTATTACTATCTTTTTACGTTTTTTTTATAAAATGTAGTTGGATCAAATGCAACTGGGACTACCAAGCAGAGATTATTTCTTGAAAGACAGTAGCGCTGAAGCACTACAGGCCTATCATAAATATATGTCTGAAGTAGCTGTGTTACTAGGGGCAAATAAGTCAACCGCCCCTTTTGAACTATTAAAAATTATTGAATTTGAAATTGAAATAGCGAATGTGAGTACATTTAGTACCTATTTGCAACTTGATGTTTTAAAGTGTCTTAATGTTAAACTATTATAATATTTAGATTACACAAACGGAGACCGATAGGCATGACACGACTGGCACATATTTGAAACTTCCATTGAAAGATTTGCAAAAACATGTTCCAGAATTTGACTGGCTATTATATTTGAAAACTATTTTGCAAATTAAACTTTCTGATCAGGAACCTGTAGTGAGTTATGCTATGTCATACTTTACACAACTCGGTCATTTATTAAAAAAAACTGACAGGAGGTAAATTAACGACTAAAAACTAATATGAAACTATTATATTTAGGTTCATAATAACAGGATAATTTATAATTTATTTTTCATAGAGTTATTCACAATTACATTATCTGGAGATTAGTACAAAGCACTGTACTTCCACATATGATTGATGATTTTCAGTACAAAAGATTAAACTTTAAGAAAATACTTTTAGGAATTCTCAATGAACGAAGTAGATGGAGAGATTGTGTAGATTGGACTAACAAGCGACTTGGAATGGCAGTTGGCGCTCTATTTATAAGAGATAATTTCAGCCTGGAGAGTAAAGTACGATTAGAAGATAAACTATTTTCAAAAATAAATTTGAAATAAATTTTACAATATGAAGTAGGAAATATACGGTGTTTTATTAAATATTTTTAAATAAGGTGACTGCTATGGATATGATAGAATCAATTAGAGAAGCATTCAATGAACTTCTAAATGAAAACCATTGGATGGACGAACAAACAAGAATAGTGGCCAAAGCAAAAGCGGATGCTATGAAAGAACGAATTGGATACCCAGAAGTGCTAACAGATCCGGACGAGTTGGAAAAAGAATATATTATGGTATGTTTCAAAAGTTTTGGAATAATCTTTTTCATTACTTTGAATTTTTATATATTTTTAGTTGAATGTCACCGAAAATCAGTTTATTCTTAACGTATTTAATGTGTTAAAATTTGACGCTTATCAAAATTTAGAAAGACTAAGAAAACCCGTTGACAAAGATAAATGGTCAACAGAACCTGCAGTGGTTAATGCGTTTTATAATCCGAATAAAAATCATATTGGTAAGTTGAACTTTCATATTATAGTCAATAGTCGTAGCATATGTAAATAATAAATATATGATAAAGTAATAATTAATAATAAGTTGGATTTTAATTTATTAGTCATCCCTGCTGGTATTCTTCAACCTTTATTTTATAGTCAACATTTTCCTAAATCCTTAAATTACGGTGGGATCGGAGTAGTAATCGGACATGAGATCACTCACGGATTTGACGATAAAGGTAGGTCCTAATATTTAAATACCTACTTTAAAGATAGGATTAATACTACTTGAATATTTAAAAACAATTTAAATTTCTGTTTATAGGTCGGCAGTTTGATAAGAACGGTAATATGATCGAGTGGTGGGATTCTAAAACAATATATACGTTCAGAGAAAAAGCTCAGTGTATGGTGGATCAGTATTCAAAGTATAAAATGCTAGAAGTAAATTTACACGTTAATGGGCGCATGACTCAGGGCGAAAACATAGCTGACAACGGTGGACTTAAACAGTCATTTCGGGTATATATATTTTTAAACTTGGTCATAATTAGGGTTCGGATTTAGAGGCAAATGCATTTTTTCGGATAATGTTAGAAAAATAATGTTCATATATAAATATTTTTTTCATTTAATTTCTAAGGTAATGTATAAACATTTATTTTTTAAATTTTTTTTGTGTCTCATTATAATACATCGATGGTAATAGTTTTACCTATACTAATTTACGGTAAAAACTACAAATCGATTAAAGTTTGAAAAGATCATGCGTGATCGATGTTATATTTAAAATAACTTATAATGGTCACCTACCACCTATGCCTTATTAACGGCTATTGTTGTTATAGTAATACCGATAAAGTTATTATCTAGGTAAAAAATTATTTTGGGTCCAAACTTTTAACGTTTTTTTGGAAGACAGTTTATTTGAGTACTTTACATGGTATTGCATTTTTTTTAAATACACATTAGTTTATTTGGTGAAAACCTAGGTATATATAAAATCATATTTTTGTCCTTTTTCATGTTTTAAGTGCTTTTTATTGTTTGTATTTCCTTAAAATCCGAATCCTTGTCATTATCATGCTAACCCAGTATATAAATATTATAATATGTCATGAGTGAATTGTTTTTAGGCCTATAAGAAATGGGTGACCAAACATGGAGAAGAACCATTACTTCCTGGCATTGACATGACCCACGACCAACTGTTCTTTTTAAATTACGCCCAAATCTGGTGTGGTTCAATGCGACCAGAAGATGCACTGACTAAAGTCAGATCCTCCGTACACTCGCCTGGGCCCACACGAGTTTGGGGTCCCTTGTCGAATTCCGATGATTTTGCCAAAGCATATAAATGTCCGTCTGGATCTCGAATGAATCCCGTTGATAAATGCATTGTTTGGTAGAACTCGTTGCTGCATAGGCAATGTTTACATTTCATATCTGAATTCTATTTGTTTTTAATCAACCATTAATTTTATTCCCACGACATTAGCTCTTTACTCTTAATACAGGGCAAAGTGCGCGCAAAGCATATCATATTTATAATAGACAAGTTATTTTATAATAGGCTCATCATTCCCTTTAATATATATTTATCTGATATTCTGACTATTAATGTGATAATTCATAATTTAAAAGTATTAAACTCGATACGCATCACCGATTTTTCTTATATTTACAATTTAACAATAAATTGCTTATAAATCATAAAAATGCTTAAATTTTGTCTGATGAATTAACTACAAATGCGTATTTAATTTAGGTACTATTAAAAAAATTGCCTTGTATTGTAGTTTGTAAACAGACCATCAACATATTTTGAATTTAGTTGTAGGTTTTTTCAAACGTGTGCGTGTGTTAAATCATTGTATTGAATTGATTTATAAATTATATATAAAAAGTAGTGTGGGTAGTAATGAAAACTATTAATTCAATTACTTAATTCATTTTTTGGCTAAAAATAAATTTTAATAATAAGGTTTGAAAATGATTCCTTATTCAATTTTTTTTTTAATTTAATTTTTTTAGTTAATAACGTAATCTGAATTTTACAATTTTCTTTGTTCATAAACTTTAATAAGGTAATTATGTTATAGTAGTTGTAAATGCGTAGGTACTAGGTAGGTAAGTAAAAAGTTGCCTTTTTAATTTTAATTTATATTAAAGATAATTTAGTACAACATTTAAGATAGGTACTGAAAATTCGAACTTTATTAATAATAAAAGATTAAATCAATATATGTTAATCGATGAAAAGTGTTATCTGAGAGGACATTTTAATTACCAAATAGTATAAATATGACCACAAAAGAAGAAACAATTGAGGGTAAAGACAATCACGGGAAAAGGATTTCCAGGGGTTATTATAAGTGCCAATATATATGTTAACTTATTTTTTAAGTTAGGTAAAAATATAACTTAATCAAAACATTAGATTTAATATTTTAAAATGTTTATGATAAATAAAAGGCACAAAATGAAATAAATTTGGGTCTTAGCTATTGGTAATTATTGTTGGTAATTGGTAGATTAATTTTTAATGTTTTCAAATGAGTTATAATAATACTTATAATATTTTATTGTAATAGTTAAGCGTGAATTTGCATATAATAATAATAATAATAATAACAATAATATATATTATATTAATAATTGTTTTCTTCCAATTTTGCCAGAGTATATTTATTTTGTCATTAATATTTAAATTTAAATGTTATTTTTACATCTACTTTATTAATAACTGATAATGAAACTAATTTACCTACTATTTGTGATCTCAATCTTAAGTTTCAATATATTATGTTTATTATAAAAAAAATACTTATCTCATGATTAAATACATTTTTTTACTAATTGTACATGCACTTTTATGACTTTATTAAAATATATAACTATATATATATATACTTTAGACCTATATGTTAACGATTCTAGTCTGTTCATGTTGTTTTCGAAATCTCAACCTTTAAGAAAATTTACAATGTGTTCACTTTTAATACAATATATAGGTACATATAAATGAATAGTATATACACTAATATACATGTATATAAATATATTAAAAACTTCTTACGAATGTCTTGAATGTTTTCAACAATGATAATATCGTTTGTTGTATTAAAAAATTAGAAACACACATATATAAAATTAAATATGTGCGTCACACGTTTTTTCGAGATAATTTTGGTACTTAAATTACAAATGTTTCATATCTATTTAATTTACATAAATTGAGTTTGAATTCGATATGTTCGTATGAAAATCATAGTGATACATTTCTCCATCCATTTGGGATATCTCATTATTATGTAAGTTATAATAGCTTTATTGTAGTTTATCTGTTTAGCACCATTATTTAACACTGTATAACATATTGTGAGAAAAATGGATGGCCAATATAATTAACGATTTAAAATCAAAAAATAACGTATAAATGCATACCACGTCACATATAAGTTTTACCAATTTACAATAAACTATGTACTAACTCAAATCATTGAGGGCATACAATAGGTGTAGGATGTTAACTCCACTGATATTAAACATACTTAGCGAAAAGAAGCAACCAATAAGACAATATTGAAAAAGTTTCGTGTGTTTCATTATATACGAATACTGAATGTATAATTTAATATTAATTATACTCCTACTTACCTAAAGCTAGGTATTAATGAGTAATGATCATGCTTATACATTGTTGAGATTAACAATAAATTATTTAAATATTAATATGGACTACAATTTTGACTCATTTGCTAATTATTGCTTTACAGCTTATGATCACCGGCCAACATGTTGTGTTGCTACTAATGACCATAATAATAGCGTATTATGATTTTGTGCTTATTTGTTTTAATCAAAGTTTAATTGTCAGGTTCAAATTTAAAGTTTATTAATGATAGCTATTATACAATCGTACACAATACAACAACAATAAATGGATGAGTTTACATGACACTTGCTTTTCAATTGCACTACTTTTTAACAACAACCCATACAAAATCGTAAACTTTTGTTTAAGTGACCCATGGCAATAATGTATTTAACAAAGTTGTATTTTCTTATATAGATATATAGATCAAGATACCGTATTTTAATCTCTTAAATCGTGTTAAGGGAAAAAAAGTAATTTATGTGGTTATAATTATCTACTTTAACAGTTTTTGTGCGGAAAAATTGTACAATGTGATTCATCCATTAAAGTTATTTTCCTATAGTTGCAAGCCGCAGGTGATGTATGTGCGAACCGTATGCGTTAATCGGATACGACGTTCGTAATA
The DNA here is from genome assembly GCF_001856785.1 of Myzus persicae. Classification (NCBI taxonomy): domain Eukaryota; kingdom Metazoa; phylum Arthropoda; class Insecta; order Hemiptera; family Aphididae; genus Myzus; species Myzus persicae. The sequence continues at coordinate 69,091 of NW_019104045.1, read as the reverse complement.
TATTATGACCGGTGAAATTTTTCTATAGACCGTAATCGACAGCAGGCATATTGGATATTTCATAGGGGACTATCCTTCTGCATTTGTAACAGGGGTGACCAAACAATATTGTTTGTTAGAAACCGAGAAACGTGACGGTTCATCCTGTACATAGTGTACATATTATATATTGTATATAGTTATGATATCGATTATAATTTGCCAATAATTTTTATCGTAACAAAGGACGATTAGGTCGTGTAGGTATAGTCTGCATTTATATGCATTGGTATTTACTATTTAGTATCATTAAATAATTATCGACTGAATACGATTTTCGGGGCAAACTATGAACCGAAATAACAGAATACTGTGGGAAAAAATCGGGAACTCTTTCTGCTGTAAAGTAGGTATCGAGTGTCCCTCACGGCTTACACCTTTCACGTTTTTGAGTGAGTAAAATGAATGTCTATCAATGGTTGGTTTAGGTATGTTTTACGAGTGTACAAAGATAATGCAGCTGCTGCAGCTGCTGTGATTGTAGCACATTAGGTATTAGCCATTAGGTATATATTTTATATACCCGCAGTGTTTTCTTCAATATTTGCTTGTACCTACTTATATCTTATCTTATTTGTATAGCTATAGAAGTTTCCATTAAATTTACCAAATGATTACAACCTTGTATTTCTAAATTATTAGTTCAAACTGACTTAAGGTTTTCTTACATTTTACACATACATTTTTATTTTATAGTATTGTGATTCAGCTTTATGTTCGTTGGGGTCTCATCTAGTTTTGGATCTTAAATAATCGTTAAAATATACGAAAAATCGATAACTTTACCAACAAAATGAGTGAAAATATACATACAGGCATTTATAAGTGTTTGTGTGTAACTAGTACTAGGCACTCCCTCGCATCCCTAAAATGTAGATGTAACATTTTAAACCAATTATAATACCAACACTGTAGTACACTAATACTGTTAAAACAAATCTCATCCGTATCGATGTTAATATTATTACAATGTGCATTACAACAGACATTTACAATTTCCCATAGCCGTCACAAATATTTTTGAGAAGATCGCGTCCAAAATTGGTTGAAACTCTGAATCATAATATAAACACGGACTGTCGGACTATAATATATATACGGACGCAGCTGTCGCTATTGCGCATCGAGAAATGCCGAAAAAAGGCCTGCTGTCGAACAATGCAATGATGTTACATACATTAGACGATGACGTGTAGCAATAATATCAAAACAAAGTGCGTTGCTTCCTAAATGCGTACGTTTATTTGTCATGTTGCGATGACAATAATAATAATTAAAAAAAAAAAAAAACCGAAACAATAATATACGTTAATGCGTTTTAACATTTAACAATATAGGTACATACTAATATTTCGATGCGTGTGCGAGAACAAACGTTTAAGTTATTGTAGTACCCAAGTACCGCCTACCTTTATATGAGTCAAAATTGACACGGAGTGAACATCACTTAATATTAAATTAATGTAATCGCGTGTTTTGCCCGTGCAAATATTTGATTGTTTGAAAGTTTCCCGTAACCAGCTTCTACCAGCTTTTCCGTCGTCAAGTAGCGTAGTCGCCTCGACGACCCGCACAGATGGCGCTCCGTCGTTCGCCCGCCGCCGCCGCCGTTTCCACTGCTCTCCTGCGTATCAATGTTTCGGATAGACGGCGGCGCTCCGGTCGATACACAAACGAACGCGCGCGCCGTGCCTATATAAAAACGACGAGCTCCACCGCCTGCGACCACAGATGATAATATGTAGCCGCGTCGCGTCTCACCACTGCGGCCGATCCGATCGCTGGATCTCTCCTGTGTCCTTAAGTGATTACGCGTGCTCGAGTATATGGTACCTTTTCCGGGTACCTGGCCGTCGATGTCGCCGCCGCCGCTGCCACCACCACCACCGCCGTTCATACCCGCATAAATAATATTTTGTTGTTACACAAAAACCACCCTCCTTCGCCGATCGGACGTCCATCCGCCCGACACTATCTATACCTATTATATGCGACATATTATTATACCACCAGTGGTATACAACCTATATGCGTCGGATCTGCTGGAAAAAAGGTACCGTCGAGATTACACTATTTTATACTTAATATCATTATTATTACTATTACTATATATTATATTATTGTTAATTGTTTTTCACTCGTTCACAAAACTTTGAACAGTCGTTTAATATATAATATATATAATACAAGAGGTAAATACTCGAGTTTTTTTTCGGTGAGGGGAGGGTTGGTGGTTGGGTTCCTGGTCATATCAGCTGCACTTAACAATATAGATAGATAGTAGATGAATATGTTTAATATAAAACTCGGGTTTCACGCGATTTAGGAGCCAATCAAAATAATGTTTTATTAAATTATGTATAGTGTGGTATGCACAACTTGCTCTCGAATTCTCGATAAATGTCTCCGTGACGACGGTATGTTGTGGAATAAGTGAATAACAACTATAACATAAATAATAATAATTATATTAGAATAAAATAAAATAATAATATACATTTTTGGCTGTATGTGTGGTTAGATTTATGTGCACACCCCGTTTTTGTGACTAAGCACCTATGGGAATAATAATGTTATGAATTATAATATGGTAATATTTACAGAATGTGTATCAATTTTATTTATATATTATACTGTTGGAAATATCGAACGTACTTATAAGATAATTAGCTGCTACATTAAATTCAACGTACACCCTGCATACTAAAAACAGTGAATTATAACACTATATAACTTATAAGTAAATAATTATGTGTTAATAATTCATTCATAATTTCTTTAAAAATATAATTTATTTAGTCATTGGAAAACTCATGTTTTAGGTATAGTATACTTATTATTTATATGGGTAGAAATTTTGGTAGAGCTATATAGTACACTTGTTAAATTACATATTTATATCATATCGTTATCTAATATAGACACTAGACAGTGTACAGAATATTTTCAGCTCGTTAGTTGATCACTCTCCATCTAGTTTAGTAACTATATATCAAAAAGTAGTTGTAATAGAGTTATAGATTTATGCAGGGATCATTGATATTTCATAGATTTTCTGTATAGGACACCTTCCAAATTACTTTAAAAAAAAATTACAGGATAGAGCAAAAACTGTATTTTTTTACATTCATTAATTGGTTTTTTATCATGATTTAAATCTATTTAAACATGTATATGAACTATGCTGTTATAATGCTAATGGTTTGGAACTGAAATAATATTATAAAGGGGGATGAGGTGACCGAGTGGTCTGACGCGTCCGCTGCGACGCAGCCGGTCGTGGTTCGATCCTCGGCTACCGGGCGGCACTTTTCTCTGGACAAGTCGCGGTGACCGGAGAACAAGTGCTGCCATCCCCCACCCCCGGGGCATGGCAGAAACCTACGGGTGCCCCATTCGAAATTCTGCCAAAACAAACACACACGTGTTCCCCCCTACCGTCCCAAAAATATACAATACAAAAAACCTACAATACAAATCCTACTACAGCTAATGGCCTCAGTTGCCGAAGCTTAAGATTCAATAAAAAAAAAAAAAAAATATTATAAAGAAAACGATTTGGTTTAAAAAAGTGTTCACTTATTGACTATTGTACCTTTTAATTGAACACTTGTGATTTATCTTTGGCTATTCTGAACGGAACATTATACAATCCTAACTTTTGTAATTATTTCAAGATTTTTCAAATATGGGGTTTCAGGATAAAAATATGAAGCTAAAGAGAGTTAAATTTAAACAATTTATTTTCAGATAAATTTCTAGATATTTTTGTAGGCAAAAGGTTGTACGGTACTACGGTCAGGTAAAAATGTATATCGCAGAACGCTGACACTGTAGTTTGTACTACCTATTATTATTTTTTTGGGGCTTTTACGAGCCATTTAGACTCTTGGTCGCCAAAATTACTTCCTTCAATCGCTTTCTATCATATTATACCCGCACTCAGTCCACTCCACTTTCTTCTAATAATTCCTTGACGCTGTCTTTCCATCTTTTTCACGGTCTTCCCCAAGGTCTCTTTCCCCTTGCCATATACGTTAATGCTCCTTTCAACATACTTCCAAAATACTTCCATCTGCCTGCCATACATGGCCTGCCCATTCTATCCTTATCCCTCTGGTGAATTGGACAACATCTTTTCTTTTGTAAAGCTGGTACAGTTGGGCGTTCGTTCTTATTTCCTATTTCTGTTCTGTTGAATACGGGTCTATACATATTTATTATTTACCACCTATTATAATGTACATAATGTATATACGTATATATTATGTAAATAAAAGCATCAACATGTATATTATGTATAATTTTATAAAGTTTGATGAGAATTATTTATTTGATAAAGTTTTACCCGACCGTAAAAAGTGTCTGCACTTTTAATGGGTGGTGACATAATGTATTATGATTATATATTATAATGTATATTAGATATTTTGAAATTTTAAGCCTGAATCTGTCCGATTGGTAACAATATTTGTCATATTAAACAGTTATTCTTGACTTTTACAATATGCTACAACTGCCTATATATTATGTTTTAAGAAAAATATAAGTTATTGTTAACTATACTCAGAATCTTTGTAAAAATATATCATACACTATACCTGCATTATTACCATTTAGCGTTTAGTTGATGTTGACATAATATTGTGACAAAGACACTAATCTTATTGAAGGTAAATATGTCACATTTTATGTTATGTTGAATAGACTGTAACCTTTTTAAAATGTTTTTTACAAAAATTGCTTAAATGTTAAAATATTTAGATGGAAAGAATGATATAAATATGGAATAAAATGTATGGAAAATTATTGGTAATTTCAAGAACTTGTGGCAAAAATTATTATTTCATAGACTTTATTCTTTATGTCAACTTTCAAGTATTAATCAAACACACGTGCTCTTTATTACCTTTAAGCAATTATAAATCTATTGACTTAAAAGTTATATTGGATTGGATTATCATCCTATGTACCTATCAGTATCATAGTAGATAATTTATTATAATAATTATTTTAACTATTTTTATATTATTGCTACTACTCATTTCGAACATTTTAGAAAAGATTTTTTTCTTTTAGGAAAATATATGACATTACATTTTACTCTGGTCTTTGGTAGTTTGATTTACTATAATATAATATTTTTTTTTGTTTTAACGGGTTAAATAATTTTTTGGAAAATAAACTACACACATGATCGTAGGCTTAATTCAAGTTATATCCATTTTGTTTTTTGACTAATTATATTGTAATTTCTTATAGTTGTGTATTTTTTTGTAAAAATGTTTATAATATATACATAAGTAGACTGATATTTATTAATAATAAATTGTACACATAATTCAAAAAATCAAAAAAAAATTATTGAACAAGTTAATTGTAGTATCTACATACTTTCCTTCCTATACCTCCAGCGATGTTTAATATACCAAAAAGTATATAATATAATAATATACTCCAAATGTCTCAAATACTCACGAATAATATTTTTAAATTATAATAAAATAACTAAAATCGTTATTCTCGGTTTTAATATGAAACTTCGATCGATTTTGAACTTATAATTCAGTAAAAAATAACTATGTTTACATATTTTTAGATTTTTCGATTACACTATCAATTATGCCTTGTTTAAAATTTGCACTTTTAGCTATGCAAATTGAACATTTTATAATTTTTATTAATAACAAAATAATTTGAAAATGATGATAAATGTTGTCAATATTTGAGCTTTAAATACTTATAAATAAAATCGTACCAATAGATCTTTAAAATATGTCACCGGCTATGTAAAAACATAGAATAAAATAAAATGTACAAGGAACTTTGTATTGCATTTCCTAGTTCTTTAATCTAACGATAAATGTTGTATCGATAATAATTTGAAAAAAACTAAGAAAACTCGAATTTTTCTTATGTCTATAAATAGCTCAAAAAAAATCTCAATATTTCAAAATGTTATGGTGCACAGAAATTACTTATATAAAAATTCAGTGAAAATTCCACCTATTTACGGTTATTTTTTTAAAGTTACACTAAATAACATAATTTTTTATTTTAAAACTGATTTTGCGTTAAAATCTTAGTTTTTCTTTAATTTATTGTTTGTTTTTCTGGACGCTAAAAATGCTTAAAAACTTATAGGAATTTTGACACACACACAAAAGAAGGTAAATGGATGTCGCTCTGTTGTACATACGGTGTTTAAGAAGTTGCTGTAATGATTGGTATTGAATTTGAATTCAATGATATCATATTATCATTGTAGGTATACGGAAAACGATTCTGAGCAGAGACGGTATGTCAGTATATCAGTATAGGATAATTTATATTGTTATTACTTATTATTAATATGATAGCCGGTAAGTTGAATAAACATTATATTTAAATTATCAGTGATGATGGAAAAATATTAAATATACCTATGTAAAATTGGGCTGTTTTGAAACCCAATTAACACAAAATGATAAACGTTATTCTTTGTGTTAATATGAAATTTTATCCAAGTTTGAACTTAAAATGTCTGTAAAAAATAACTGATTTATAAATTTCTTAGATTTTTTAGATACGGAAAAAACTGATTAAAATTTGTAAAAATTGTAAAATTCCCGTAAACAGCTCAAAACGTATCAAAATATTTTGAAAACTTGATCAAGTATATAAATTGATAAAATAAATATATGGTGTAAATTGCATGTGTCTACAGTAATTTTTTTTTGAATTACAACAATGTAAGAAAATCGCTGCAAGAGGAATCGAATGAATATCCAATGTTGAACAAATTTCAACTTCAAACCCTCATAAAAATTTAATTAGACCTTCCCGTAGAATTTTTTTTTTTTTGATAAAGGTAGATAAGCTTATAAAAAATCTTGTATTACATTTTTAAATCTTAGATATAAAAAGAAAATTTTTTTATGAATTTCTAACTAAATATAATTTGTAAATTTTCTTGATTTTTACGAATTTTTTCAATTTTGTCACTTCAAACGCTCATACAAAAATATTGTGGATTTACGCTCAGATTTGTTTGTAATTTCTATGAACTTACGAGAAACCGTGTATTACACTTACAAGCTTTTTGACGGAGCGATTTAAAAAAAAAATAATAATCGAAAATTGCATATGCTTATAAATAGTTCAACTCAAATAAAAATATTTTTAAAATTGTATGGTGTATAGAAAATGCTAACACAAATATTCAGTGAAAAATTCATGTATCTACGGTCATTTTTATTAGAGTTACACTAAAAACCAAAATCGATCTGTTCGAAAAATCCCCGTTTTTCCTTAAATTTTTGTGGTTTTTCCTGTTGATTTTGAAAACTATTGGGAATTTAAAATTTTGACCTCTAGACCAACTAAATTCATGTTCCTATCAGAAACATCTTTTGACACAAAATAAATTAAATAAATAAATAAATATAAAGTTATACATCGTTGTAAAATCAATACATCAATACATCCATCGCAGAATCTAAAATATATTCATTATTTTGTTTTTTTATTTGTGATTACAAGCTTCAACACAATATAATATTATGTACTTACCTTCTCATGCATTGTACAATTATGTATACATAAATTTATCTATATGTATATTTTATATTTACGTGTGGTATATCAGTATATTTTAGTGAAGTTTATGAACCACTTCTTATTTCAATAATATGGAAGGCAACCAGTTGGAACATTTTTGGTATTTAACTCAAATATAATATTTCGAAACACCTGATTATCAGAAACACTACCGTGATGTATCATAATATATTACATACGATAACGTCATCGTTTTATACTGTTTTCTTTACTTTAAACATATACGATATATCTAATAAAATGTTACGTATGAAGTATATTATGTAATGTACCTATTAATAAGTTGGATACAAAAGAATCCATTGACTTGTCGAAAGCCGGAAAAACTATTTATTAATGAATATTAATGACTGCTGTCCGTAGTTGGTTCTATATATTATATTATATCTTTTTTTTCGTGTTTGAACCGACGGCGCCGCGGGAACTGCTTTCGCATTACTGCCGCGAAAATTATTATATTATATCTATGCATACGCGATAACACGTGTCATTTTCTTTTGGTGAATTTAATAGATGATGATTGTTTTTTTTAATTGAAATCTACACCTAATTCATTTATTTAATTTATGGATATAAATGTCAGTCAGATCATTATGTGGATGAAATATGAAATAATACAAAAAAATGGCTATTGCATTAATAAAATATGTGATATATGGTTTACAATTATAGTTACACAATTACAAGTAGGTAGTTAAGTAGTTAACAAAATTAAAGAAAAATACCAATATTACCATAAAAATATTTTAAAGATTGCAGAATTCTGACTAAGGGATCATTTGTTTATAGACACTTTTAAGGGAAGTTGAAATATGGAAGGTCTCGTTGGATCTTGTAGATCTTGTTGAGTCCTATTCAGTGTATTCAAACAATTTTTTTATAGGCATGTGTTGTTTAAATTACGGTCAATCTATTGTATAGCTATAATGCTAGGTATAAGGTCAGCTATCACCGTAAATAGATACGCTTCATACTCGTAAACGGCTCAACATTTTATACTTTATAAATGGACTAGTATAAAAATAAGTAGGTATTACAGTATTTCATAATTACGTAATATTTATACAGTGTTTATTTGTAGAACATCATCGACTATGAAAAAAGGATAGGTAGGTACGTTCAACATTGTACATTATTATAAAATCATGTATACAATGTGTATATTATATTATACCTATATACATACATTTTGTTGTCCTTGTCAATTATCACTTAAACACTTAATACATTTTTCTTATACGTTTGACGAGTTCTTAAATTTATTTTTATTTTTGTAAGATATACAGGATATTTAAACACAAATAAGTTAACATAATGTATTATTTGCTAACGTTCAAATTTCTGTTTTTCTACTAAATTTCTTTCAATAAAAAAAAATATTTTTTGCACAGTACAGTTATTACTTATAAGTTTCTATTCACACGGATTAAGTGATCAGTGATCACAAAACTATAGCCATTTTCGACTCCCATAAAGCCACTTACATTTCATTTTACTTCACGAATGATAACAACAAAGAGTATGTTATTGATTTTTCGGATTGTCATTTAAAACCTATTGGTCGCTCACTCATGTGTATAAATGTAATTAAATAATATAGCTAAGAACACAATAACAAGAAAGTTATCTATACTACTTTATAGGCAGTTTCACTGTGGGGATTTAAGGAATAAATCTCCTACTTGGATTTTTAAATTTTTTATTTTTACTGATATCGAACTTATCTAATTATTCAATAACATTTTGCGTTGGTAGACAATGGGTGTATTATCACTAAATACTAACTGTCACTATATTACAGCCATTAATCTTAAAAATAAAAATATTAGTTAAAAATGTCCTCTGATAATACCTTCTGTTAATCTTGACAATTAATTATGTGTTAATATCATTTTAACTTAATATTCAAAGTATATTGACGTCATTCTCTATTTTAAAATGCTATATAATAAAATAGTTTTTTGTCATACATATTGTGCACCTACCTAATTGTGTTATCGTTAGAATGTAATGCGTTTTGGCCCAACAAATAAATAATTGTATTTGTTTTATGATAATATAATAAAAATGTAATGTTATAAAAGCTCATGTTTATGTTTAATTGGTAGGTTCGATGCTGTTTATTCATAATTGTGTGTAGTTATAGCCTATAGGTATGTCTTGATAAAGAAGTTGTAATCATTTTTTTTTTAATTGTTGATTCGTTTAATCAATGGATTTAATATTAATAATGATTAATTCAATACCTACAGTCGTTACAAAATCAATTCAAAGATTTCTTGTACATTTCTTATTATAGCTGTAGAGTTGTCTAGTATTATTATACAAAAAACAATATTATATTAATTGGCCAGCAGCTGCGTTCAATTACGAAGTACAACTTTTTATTCCTCGCTGTATTTTGGTATTTATCCTATTATTAAATACAATATTACTTTCCAGTAAGCAGTTGTTGAAATCATAAAACATGTGAACATTTTATAAAACTACGACTACCGGATATGCTTACATATAGTGCATACTTACAAACTTAAACAATTATTACAATATAGGTATTAGGTAATATATATTGTTATTTCTATGAGTGTTCACATTATATTCTATTATATATTGGGCCTACGTGACATATTTGACAAATATCAAGTGATTAGTTCAAGAGGAGTATTTCAATATGCTTGTCGAGTAGATATTGATGTATTGTAAAATTAATTTGCATAAATAAAATATAAATTATTGATTTATGTTTAATGAGTCATTATAATAATATCCAATACCGAGCATAACAATAATCCCAAGTATAAGGCTAGGTATGTTTAAATTAAAAACCAAATAATAAGGTGTAAAAATTTACTACTCCGATTTTATTTAGGTAGGTAACTAGGTTGGATACGTTATCTGTATAGTTTGACAATAATTATTATATTATTAATATATTTTATGCCATATTGTGTTAAAATGTGTTTATCTAGTTAAGCACTATTTTTAGACGACTAAGAAAAAATGAAACTTTATAATTCATAATTAATAATTAAAAAAAAAAAAAAACGTTAATCTGAACATTTTCCTTTTGACGATGAATTTGTTAAATTAGTTGTATTGGATACAATAACAAAATATAATAAGCTACCTATTTTGTAATAACTTTATATATAATTATAAAAATAATATATGAGTACCCAAAGTAATATGTTATATATACATATATAATATTATGCTTCTTATACCTGGCACCTAAGTATACAAATTATAGTTTAGCTCGTTTACCTACCTGTAATATGGATGTCATAGAACATAGCACATATTATGTTATAGTTATTTCGTTATTTTTAACGACGTAGTTTTTAATATTATTTCATAGGACTTTAACGAAAAAAAAAGTACTAACTATTATGTTTTGAAGTAAAACTGTGTCAATTCATCGAGCACTCCAAGTGACTCATAATGGATTCTCCAACAGTTAAAAATTTGTGTAAGAAAAAATGTTTAATTTGTAAACTGAAAATTATCATGATATTTAGAAACATAAAGCATAAAATATTATTGTTGATTTAATGTAGAAAAATTAAAAGAAGATACTTAGCATAGATTTTCAATAGTTACTCATATTCATAAAGTGTAATGAAATTAAAATTCTTTAGTTGAAGTGTGTAAAAGTAACCTATAATCATCTATTATACGACATAATAGGTATTGGTGTATAATGTATAAAACTTTTTTTTAACGAGAGTTAAAATATATGTAGTACATATGGATCGTAATACCAAATTTTTACAGTTGAAATTTTAGGACCACCCTATTATGTACCTTTCTATGTGTTTGAGAATTTCAGGCTAATTTATTCAAATATATATATTTTAGAACAAGATGTCAACCATATCAAGTTTTTGCGATATTTTGATGGTGAAAGTAGTTGGAGACCCTGATTGGAGGCAGAGATTTGTCGTGCTCAGCAACAGTACACTTTGGATTTATGGGTAACTACTGTAATAATATTAAAAACAATCTCAAAATCATATATTAGATAATATATAGAATAATCGTTTAAACAGGTAACATTCATTATTTTGAAAAGCGTAGAAAATCAAAAGTCGATAATGGGTTTAGCAAAAAAAAAAAAATTACACACGAATAAATGATTCTTAGAAGGGGCTAGAGACAGACTGTCAGCCTATATTTCTAAGGATATTTTTACTATTTACGTATTTATATTGCTACTCAGTGCCATGCTATAATTTTCACTGGAGCACCAGTGGGTTCGTATTTAGAGTGAGTGGGTGGGCTTATGCCCTGGTGTAACTCGGGGGCGGTAAAATTGTATTAACTTTTATTATGGTTTATGCCAACATAACTTTTGCTTTAAAATTATGCTAAATGTTTTTTTCTTATGTGTTTATGGGATTTGGTGGAGATTTATCCTAAGTTTATTTTGGGACATTCGCTCAAATATATTTTTATACCAATAATTTATTGGATATTAGATAACGACATTACACAGAATGCAGCATGCAGCTAGCTTAGTAGCCTTGTAAAAAAAAACATAATAATAATAAATATGTTAGTTGTACTTTTACGTTATACTTATTTGTTTATTGTTCTGAAGTTGCGATATTAATTATCAAAATTTAATGTTGAACGTGCGTAAAATAACAGACTATATAATATCGTTCAATTTTATTCAAAAAGATTATAAATAAGCACCTATAATTAATCAAAAATAGAAAATTGCAAACCTTGGAAAGATATAACTTCCTAAAGTATCTCTGCAATTTTTTTTGCACCATCGATCCTAACCCGTTGAAGTAAGTACATGTTTAAAAAAAAAATGAGAGAAACGCTTGGTAACTTAAGTGAATTCGTTCCTTTATTTAAAATACAAGTTACGTTTTATAATTTTATATAGGTAGGTATTTATAATTTTTTTTTGTACAGTGGACATCCCCCCCTCTGCCACCAAAAAGAAGGGCAGAATTTTATAAGTGCACTACGGTGCATAATTTCTAAATAAGGCCCTAAGACCAGGACAGTAATATTTTTCACTCCTATTAAACATACCTACATATTACATATTCCTAGGCTGTATAATCACTTGCCTTATTTGGAACCCTCTTGGGACACCTCTGATGCTACTAGTAATTTAGTAAGTTGAACTAATTTTAGTTGAAAACGAATCGCATACACTTTTATAATTTATGATGGGTGTAATAGCTGTTTTTTTTTTAAATAGTAAAGTAATACAAATTATTAGGGAATAAATCATCATAATACATTTTAATACCCCAAATCATTGACATTTAGTTTTATCACTTGTACATTTTTTTTATGAATTTTAACTGTTAAAATGTTCTTGGTTTTGATAGATTTTGTAAAAAATTAAAAGCTTATAAAAAATTGTAAGAATTTATTTTTGATATATTTTTTAGTGAGAGTCTATTAATTTGGAACTATTGTATTAAATGACAAACATTTTTATTAAAAAAACAAACATTTTATCTTACATAAATCGAAAAATATATCTCTTCGTTCTGAATCTAAAAATCTTAAAAAGAATAAAGGCAATGTAAAATTCGAGAATTACATGTATTTATAATTTTTTCAAGTATAAAAAAGTAATTAAAGTATTTTAACTACATTTAAAAAAATAATGAATTACAGTTAAAATAATTGCTTTGTTTTATGTTTTCATTTATTACTTTTATTTATAGGGATGATCAAGATCCCCGAAGGACAAAAATTCATGCAGTGAGAGACCTGGCAGTATGTCGAAGAATTTGCGACGGAAGTCACTTAGTCTTGCATATAAAAAACATAGCTAAATTAGATTGGTTTAAGATTAAATTCAACACAGAGAAACAACTAATCGCTTGGAAGAAACGATTGCGACAAGTAAAAGAAGCTTGGAATGAAGAGACTTATTTTCAATACCTTAATCAAAAATCTCAACTCAGATGTAAATTGACTTTTTCAAATCTCTAATAGTATGTTGATTTTTCAATTGAAATTTCGTATTTTATTTTCAGCTCCATATGAGCCATTGACTAGGATAAATCAACAGGTACGACCACCATTCTTACATACATTATAATACATACATAGATATTTATATTTTATATATAATAATATGATATTATACTTTAATATAATATGCAAAATATGTATCTGGAAGATAGAAATGAAGTATTTAAATGTAATTTCAGTGCACAATTTTAAAACCATCTAGATAAATCTTATAAAGTATATATATTTATTATATAGATAAAAATAATAGTATTGTATTATTCATTAATTTTTTTTTGTAATTGATTTACAAACTTTCAGGTGCCCAGTAATAAACTATCAAAGCCTGCACGTATGCCATTTTCTCGGAGCCGTTCACTACAAGAAATAATAAGTTGGGAAAAATTACCCATGATACTTACTCAAGTAAACCAGGGTAAGTTAATCAAGTTAATTTAATAATTAACTTAATAACACTTGCTTATTACTTTAACGCACACACAACTATTTAAACTTATATATTTATTATTGCTATTGTGAGGTACAATCGCTGAATATTTTTTCTAGAAATGCTTTGTGGAATAAACGATATAGACTCAATTTTAGTCAGAGTTCGATTATCAATCTTGGAAAACGAAATGGCTTATAACAGAGAAATGGACAAAATGTTGGTTGCTTTTAAAAAACGAGCATTGTGGCCTGATTATTTTCTGATGGACGACAAATCGTTAATTGAACAAACGTTGTCCAAATGTAAGCAAGATTTTGTTTGATGACCTAACAATAATATTTCGTAATTGGTTTATTATAACGGAGTATGGTTCATTTTTTAGTGAAGGAGAGTTCAGATACTCTTTTGCATGATGTAGAAGACATGTGGCCAGACGCTCCTATGGTATTACAAAGTTTGGACGATCTAGCTGATTTATTAATTAAACACTTGAAATCAGTAGCGAGGACGCGAATGATTACCTACTGCCATCTCTTACGGGATTTTAGGCCTTTTTTGCGAAATAATTTGTAAGTAATATATTACATAGGTAGATTTTAAAATATGATGGTGGCTTACTCAGATTTTAATTGTCCATACGAAAGTATTTATTATTGTTTGCCTGACAGCTTGTAATATAATATACTTAAAGATTTTAAGGGTTAATGGAGATTATTGAACAATGCAGACATTTGTCGAAGAACATTAAAATTAGGCAATACCAAAAAAAAAACTAGACATTTAATGTTAGGTATAAGATTTTTTTTTAAACGGACGTTTGAAAAGTTTTTTTTATCCATTCAAAAATATATAAAAATAGTAAGTCAATGTAAATTTAAAATGTGATATTATCTTATAATGAGCTGCTGTTATAAATTGATTATTAAAATGAATTACTATTGTTGCAAGACCTCTTCATACCTAGTATCATAGGTTAGGTTAATTAATAGGTTATTAATTGAATTGTTTCATGATATTAAAATGTATTAAGAAGATGTCAGTGCAATATTTGTTTTCTTTCTTAGACCAACGAGCAGCATCGATATAACGATTTCACCTAAAATAATTTGTATGGTTTTTAGTCATTTTAGAGTATAATCACTTGTTACACAAATTATAGATGATAATATTTTCGAGGGTATTACATATCGATTTTATTTTTTATTATTATTCAACTTTCAAAATAAAATCAATTTGTTATAAATTTAAATGGTGTTTAAATTGTTTGGGACAATATTTAGAATAATTGATGTATCAATCCCTCAAAAATATTATCCTCTAACATTTTTGTAATGGGCAATTTGACTCTAATATTACTCAAAAACATAAAAAAACTTTTCTGCGTAAGTGTGTTTTGTTTATGTTGCGCTTGGGCCAAAGAGAGAAAACAAACATTTCGCTGACATCCTCTTAATAATGCTTAATTCAATCACACGACTTATGACATATCCTCCAAATCTAATAAACTTTTTCATTATCTTTGTAGGCAAATTGCAAGTGTACCTACAACCTAGAGTTAATAATAAAATAACTTGCAATATTTGATTGCTTCAATGCTCAAATTAATAGGACGTATTCTATAGTTTTACGTTGCTAATAATTTCGACACTACCCTTCTGTCACCATTAAATACATTTTATAATGACCTCCACTTTTTCATTATCATTTAGAGAGAGCGTGGACGATATATACGCGGATGTGTACAGCGAACACTTTTACATGGAACGAGCGCTTCTGCCGATTTTTCGGGTGTACAAGCTAAAAGGTATATCCAAGAAGTTGGCGGTCATGCTAGCCACCGAGAAGGACTCCAACAGTGCACGTTGGAACAGGCTGTTCGACCTGTGTCAGGAGGTACGTGTGAAAAGTCAGATAATCGCATTCGAAACGCACAATGTCATAATATAACACTATCTTGTATATAATAATAATTTACATAACTTATACACAAAGATATCACTCGAAACGCAATCCGTTATTGTATGGTTGTTTACGGTAAACTCGAGTACACTTAATTGCATTTTTTCTTCTATACTCTTTTCTCGAACAAATACCCGATCGAGGCCAATATCGATTGTAAACATAATCCATAATATCTACTATCTTTGAATATTTATAATTTTTCCTAATATAGGTACCTACTATTATACAAGTATAATATAGGTATACACTCGAATTACGGTATGATATTATGCCAACTCATATACGTAATTTAACGTGACATTTATTACGTAATTACGTGTGAGTCGTGTGACGTACTTTATTTTAGTTGTTAAGATGTCTGCAGTAAATTATATGTGTGCATAATTTATGCTTGAAAAATGTAATATTAGAGTTATGCGTTATCAATTGATTTCGATTTTAAGCTCTGTTTTTGAATTGTAGTTGTCATTGCTATGCAAGCTGTAGCGTTAAGATAATAATTGTTAAATTAAATAAAAATACACTGCACATCTAAAACTAAATGTATATATATAATTCATCTATTGAGAACCGATCGTTAAGAATAAAATATTTGATGTTTATAAGAACAAAAAATTCGTTTGTATTTATAACCATGAACTTCCCCAGTATGAGGAGACCGGTGTGAATGACATCGTTATTAAATATTAATAATGATATTTAATGTAATCTTTTCTTATAAATTCTTAACAAGTCACAAACCAATGAAGTTGTTTCAGATTAAAATAATAATCGTACCTTCAACTCACTTACTACTTTGTTATACACACACGTCTGCAGACATACAGATATGCAGCTATACGTACTAATAAACACCACTAATGTCATATTTCTGTGTTAAAGGTTGCATTTTAATTTATGACTACGTATAATATATTATATTCAACCTGACCAAGAATTCGGTTGATATTATTTTTGACTCTTACATCAACAAACAAAAAAACGCACTCCCAATGCATATACCTACCTTGTAAATGTATCATAAAATAAAAAGTAACATAAATTATGTGAGTACCTAATTTATCATGAAAAATATTTGATTTTTGGTGGTGTCTTATAAGTTATAGACTAATTAGATATAGGTACTTATTAAAAAAGCATCTGATAAAACCGTGTATGTTGTAGAAAATGTAGCTAGATTAATGGTGGTTATATAATGAATCAGTCGTAAAATATCGAAATGTTTAGAAACATTTCTATAATTGGTGCGAAAATCATATAAAAATATATCGTAATACAATATATAGGATTGATGACAATTGTAACATTAAAAATACTGTAATTGGATATAGCACCGTCCGCCACAGTTGGTTACACACAAAGAAAAAAAGGATGTTAAAAACGTTTAGTACTCTTTCATATTTCTTTGTATCACGTCTAGACATAATAATATACAGGATGCTTCGCCTTGCTATCCTTATCAATTATATTAATAAAATACTTGGCAATTTTTTTTTTTAAATAAGCAGCCTTTCTGAAATGTGTCATCTACTATTCTGCTGTATTTTATATATCTGTAATATTATTATTATAGTTGATAGTATTTATTTGGTTGCTCAAATTCAAAACGAAAATCGAATTTGTCGATGTGTGTGTTTCCAACAAATCCGGAACAGCCAATTCATTAGAGTATTAGGTTTTAAAGTACTGCAGTTGTGCAATCATTGAACTAATATAGACAACAAGAGAGACGCGTGAAGAAGAGTAAAATTTGCAGTAGGTACCTATAATACATATTGTACCTTTATCGTATGTATGTGTATGTGTATATGCACGTACAAGGTGATCACCCAGTACACTGTACAACATTTAATGCCATGAAATACGAGAGTGGATTGGTTTTAGGTGTTGTGGATATAATCTAATATAATATGTAAGACAATATGAGCTTACATTATTATATTGCACTTAAGGCGCTTATACTCGCCACCGCTGCACATGAGCAGGAGCAGCGACGCGTATCACAATTCACAATTCACAATATTTTAATATCGTTTTTCGTGTGTAATTGCAGACGCTGACCGAGACGTACGGCGAGCTGTCCAGACTGTTCGGCGACTATTACGCGCTGAGCGTGACGCAGTTGTTCGCTTTCAGCGACAAGCACGCGGCGTTCGAGCGCAACGGCAACATGAGCCTATTCGAGAAGTTCGAACTGGCCAGGGAAGTGAGTGAGATATGTGACTCGGTGGTACCGCTCATCAAGGTTGTAATCGTGGAGGGCGGTAAGCGCGGTGACGGTACCGCCGCCGCCGTGTCGGACGACGTGGTGGCCGCTGTGGAAGCCGCGGCGGCCGGTCACCGACGCAGATGTGGCGCTGACTGTTGGGACGACAGTGACAATGACGGGCGCCGGAAGGGGGACGGAGCCGCCCGACCGTCTGAGGAAATCGCGACGAGCAAGAATCCGTTCGGAACCATCATGGAATACGACGTGGACAGAAAAGCGGCATGCCGAAAGAACTTCGGCGTCCGTGGCGGCCACAACAACGTTAAAAACAAGCAGAGGAAGACAGCAGCAGTAGCGCCCGGAAAGTGCATCGAACTCAAGGTGTACTCGCGTTCAGTTAATTATTTCCACGAACAGATCGATGAACAAGCGGTCGTTTGCAGCGGGTTTGTCGCGACACGCATGTCGACCACCGCCTCACTGCCTTACTGAATGGTTGCATATTCATGTATTATATTATTATAAGTATAATATGTATGACATGTATGTGTGTTTTTAGAGACACGGAGTGCTTGATAGTAGGAGGGATAGGGTGGTTTCACCCCCAATTACAATTATTTGAATTATTCTCGGACGCGCAGAAAACAATGGTTTTAAAAAAAAAGTTACAAAAAAAACAACAGTAGGTCGCAATACCACACACACACACACACACACACACACACACACACACACACACACACACACACACACACACACACACACACACCTGCTCGCGCGCCTGAACGCAAACGCTTTCGCCTGAATACTATAAATCGGCGTAATACAACAAATTAGGTACACAGGTATTTGCGTGGCCTACACCGGGCTACACGTGTTATGTGCGGCGCGCGATCTGTATTCTGATATTATGAACGACCAGTGCAATGTATACCTACCGGCTATCGATAATCCGAAGATGGCCAATTCGCAACAATAAAATCATAATCGAGAGGAGAGCCAAAGAGATACTTGGATTTTTTGATATTTTAGTGTCGTACGCGGAGAGAAGAAGATTATAGTACTTTTTGGACCAGTTTATATTAAAGTCGCCATCGATCAGTATAAAAATTACCTTCCTAACAATTATTGGCGAGAGTGTATCTCAGTAATTTTTAGTCAAGGTTTTTATTTTTTCCGGCGTACGCTGTCATATCATATTATATAAAATAGCAATAATCCTATCATATTCATATAATGTCTAAAGTTATTGAATATAGTGCGCAGCTCGAGTTAAATCTAACGCGCACAACAAACTATTTAAACGTAGAAAATATTATATTTTGTTACATTTATAGCTGTCAATAGTTTGTATAACCATGGCATGTAAGGATAACACTAGTCAATTACGTATGGTAGATATGGTACCTACTACCTATACCTATCTAGTTATTTCATTTTTATCAAAAATGTCCATGAATACGATAACCAAAAGCAAATTGTTATTTATTTTAATACGCCATGTATGAAAATTCGTATCTATAAAATATTATAGTTCGCAATCGCACATATTTTGTAAACGCCATTATATTGTCAATAAATAAATAAATAAACTTTCACAAAGTTCAATATATTATAATAATATACTATGACTATTGACTACCTATACACAATACACATATTACATTCAACATATGAATTATGGTACCTACTAGATTTATTACAACACTGTGCGTATATTAATGTGAAGAGTATCAGCTGAATCATACAATTAAATTATAGAAATATGTGAAATGTTCATGTGAATTATGTAGGTACCTAAAAATTATTAAAAAAGGACCATTTAGAAAAACCGTAAACGGACACTTTGTACTATCAATTGTTTGAGTTGCATACCTCCATCGATATAACTCGATAGCCGACTACAGAATAATATTGAAGTCAGCAGCCATATGCCAACAGGGCAAAATGGCATGATTGATTATATACACATATTTGTAATATATATATCATAAAAATATGTTTGGGTAATAGGTATCTTATCCATTGAGATATTTTGTAAACATTGTCGATTGTACTGTTGACTTAATATGGCCCCACGACTTGAACGTTCCTGTGGGAATGTAATGTGTAGTCCGCTATCTATAGTTGTTTTATATACCGCGGACATTTCGGACGGTGAAAATTAATTAGTAAAAATCGATCTTGGACACTTTGTACAGTATAAATTAACCGGGAAATAAATCTTCCAAGATATGATAAAATTAAATTGCTTAAAACTCTAAAACGCAAAATCGTGATTGCAATTAGTATCAAACATGAGTTTGGTGACACAGTAGAATATAACATTATAACCCACACACTCTAAAATACAATATGAACCAAAACCAAAATACTAAACTAAATCTAAAAATTTTTAAATATGTATATGATTATATAAATATACCATTTTAATAGTAAATAAATCTAATATACGTTGGAAAAAATGAAAAAAAAAATTCATAATACAATTTACCTACTCCATTGTAATCAGAATGATATCAAACGTGTTTTTATGGTATTAGAATTATGTTTCCATTAGTTATTATTAGGGCAGAGGACTTGTAGCATTTTCATATTTGTTTTTAATTATCACAAATAGCAGAGTAAGAAACAAATACGTTTTATGCTGAAACAAAGCTAATTTTGAAATTTTATTTTGCATATAAATACATATTTCCAGTTTTTTTTTTTGGTTTTAGTGCATTTACTTCGATTCTATTAAGATGCATTTTCAATAATTTATCATGTTATCAATATTTTTACCGTCGACGTTTTTATTTAACTTTTTTTTATCAATTTTCATATTTACAATATGTTACATAATAAAAATGAGCAATAACTAATAAGTATAAGAGATAAATGAATATGCATTAAAAAATAAGATTATATTTGTATGAATATATTTTATTTAGATTTTGATGTCTGCGACCGACGTCTCCGTGACCCATATTGTTAATATCTTATGCAGACATGCAGTGAATAATATCTGTTCATAAATAAAATTGACAACCGGAAAATAAATCTAATCGGCAATATTCGAGACGTGTCTCTAGGAAAAACATGAGTGTTGGAACAGCCAACAACCATATTAATCTTATCAAAATTTAAAATAATATAATATAAAAAAAAATTTAAAAAATAAAAATTTATCTCATTTTATTTAATTTAAATATTTAATATACAACTAAAGTAATGTTGAATTTTAAATTATTTTAAATTTTGATAATATTAATATGGTTGTTGGCTGTTCCAACACTTATGTCTTTCCTAGAGACACGTCTCGAGTATTACCGATTAGATTTATTTTCCAGTTATTAATTTTATTTATGAGCAGATATTGTTCACTACATAAGATATTATCAATATGGGTCACAGAGACGTCGGTCGCAGACATCAAAATCTAAATAAAATATATTCATACAAATAATCTTATTTTTTAATGCATATTTTCAATACATTATAATATGCATAATAATTTTAAAATGCATATTTTGAACATTTTAGTGCATATTTGGTGATTTTTTAGAGCTACAAGTCCTCTGCTATAGTTATTACACTCTTAGCAAAAAAAAAAACATTTTCTACAGAA
Source organism: Myzus persicae (assembly GCF_001856785.1). Classification (NCBI taxonomy): domain Eukaryota; kingdom Metazoa; phylum Arthropoda; class Insecta; order Hemiptera; family Aphididae; genus Myzus; species Myzus persicae. Next base: position 47,227 of record NW_019104045.1, on the reverse strand, counting down.
TCCGGCCGGTGTTTCTCGGATATGTGATCTACCATCATATTTCTTCTAGGATATGCGGTCGACATAATATTGAGAACTCATAGCAATATACGCATATTGTGGATATTAGTTGCCTACAAAACTAAATTTTACATTAATGTAGGTAGTTGCTAGCTGAATTACCAGGAATCGCCGGTGAACAGTTTTGGTTGATATGTTAGGGGTTGAATAAATAATAAATATTTAAATATGAGACAATTTCAACCTTCTATTTTTTTTACCAAGTCCAATTGCAGTATCTTACAATATTAACAGAAAACCTTGTGCTCATGTAATTTTTGATTTGTTTATCATATATTCATATATGTCAAATTGTTGATTCGACGTTTTCGAATGAAGTATTCATAAGCACAAGCTGATAAGTGATAACAGTACCTTTTTTTACTTAGGAAAATGAACAGTCTGTATTTGATAACACATGGAGTAAAAAAGATGACTGATTTAAACCACAGATATATAAACATATTATGTATGTTTAATGTTTATATATCTGTGATTTAAACACATACATAATATAAAAACAACTCATGAAGCACAAGATAAGAGAAATCATCTATCGATGGATTTTAATCTTAAATAAATATTCATTTAATAGGTTACGGTACAAACGCCTCTTGAGGTGACGTGGTGGGTTGTCAGGAAAAGTAAGTGATGATAGGTGGGACACTAGAGGGCCAAAGGGTTGGAATGGTGTTGCAGTTTAGAGTGAAATCTACAATATTAAGTAAACTTGGCTAGTTGGTCAGCTGTTGTAATTTTAAATTTTTGTATTGGGTTTACTGTTCCACATAAGAGAGCACCGGGTGGTGGACGAAAACTGTGGATCAAACTACTCAGCTAGTACTCTCGCAACTTTTGTGATATCTCTTTAGAACTAGGTATCTATCAAATTTTTTACCAACGTCGGTCAAGTAATTTTGTGAGTTAGTACACTTAAATCCTTAATTTATTATTTTAATTAACCTGATGACATTGTTAATGAATCCAACTATCAAATTTCAAATCAGATGAATGACCACTTTCGAAAATTCCAATATTAATTGAATCTATAATAATATCTATAAGTAATAACTTATAACTAATAAAAATGTATTAAAATATATAAAAATAAAAGCCGTAATAATTATTAAAAGAAATAATTCATATCTTCGACAACAAGTCTTTAATAAAGTTCTTCAATAGTCTAAACTAAACCATGGGTCTATAACTCGTGGTTTTAGTAAAGTTAATTGATGACTGTAAACATTTTTTTTTTTGACCATTTGTTTTTCTAACGATTTTTTTTGATGAGGTAAATTTTTATGCATGATAACGACTATACAACGTTATCAGTTGTAACGTATACTCTAGTGATATGAATCAATTTCAAAAACAATAAAAACAATTTCAGAAGATTGTATTGTTTCAAATGCAATCAAACAAAAATTATTGAAAAGAAATTATAAGCATAAAAAATAATAATGAGTATTTTTAATATTTTTAATATGTTATATAAAACATCTCATTAGAATCATGTATTGAATTTTCAAACTTTTTAATGATATAAAATCATTATACACGAAAAACGATTTTGAGTGAAGACGGTGAACGTCATGCCTATAATAGTAGTAGGTACGCATATTTTATTATATTATTGTGATTGAAATAATTTATTCTATTGTATAATAAGCACTATATATGGTACTATAGTAGGTTAAATTTATTTTTGTTGAAAAAATTGCATTTGAAAATGGCATTGTGTGTATAAAATATAATATTATAGGTACATACATTAAGAGTTTCAAGTAACCACGAATAATATTTTTAAATTACAACAAAATAACTAAAATCGTTATTTATTCATTTTTTTTATTGAACAAAATGCTTTAATGGCAATGGTCATTAGCGTACACTTATTTAATTATATATTTTCTTTTTAAAACAATATTATTTTGGTATATTATTAAATTAAATTAAGTTGTTTAATTTTGGCATTTTCAAGAAATGTAATATTTTGGTGTTCGCTTTTTCGCCGCGTCTCAGGATTCCGAATAGTTGCTCAGGCAAGTCGTCTTCGTATTTTAAACATTCTGTTACTATGTCTTGAAATGTTAAATGAGTTGCGCATGTGGTGCATAATGGTGGGTGTTCTTTGGCCATTGAGAAGCCATGAGTAAGTTTTTGTTAAAGACCGTTCCGTATTTTTCGTTTGGTTTTGCAGGCCATTTAAACGTCTTTTTTTTACAATTTACAACACACTTACCCCATAAGATTACATTACGACTCACAACAATTTCGTATTTCTATCTTACAAGTTATAATAGAAAATAACAAAAATAAAATTTTCCACCCATTTAAAAAAAAAATTATATTCTATAAACACAATTTACCACCAAATGTATTGAGTTAAGAACTTTTACTATCTGAGACCTATTCTAAAGCGTATCTGTTATGATTCTTGAAGGTTTTTTTAAAGATAGTTACTATTAATGTTGAAGGATTTAAAGTGTCTGGTACATTTTCCGGAATCGAAATAAAAAATTCAAGTTTTTGGAACAAAAATATCAAGGATGACATTACTATACGTCTTCGTTTAAATCTTTTTCAAGAGTATAACATTTTTATATCTGCAAATGTATTCGAAGAAACCTAATATTGAATTTGCAAATTGCCTATAGAAAACTTCTTCAACACTAAATGTTTAAATATGATAACACAGTTCAATATTTCATTTCAAAATCTATTAAATAATAAATACAGTTTCAAATTATTATTATAATTCTAACTGTTCAGCTCGACGTTTCCCATGGATTTACGGACTACGGCTATCTGTTTAAAAATGCTAACTCCATATGATTTAAACTTTGTTCAGTTCGTTCTTTAATATTCAGTGTAACAGTGATGAGAACATAAACAATTTTATCGATCATCTTTAATACGTTTTTAGAACACATTTTATACTATGGTATGAAGATTCCACGAAAATTACAAGCCTCAACCTATCATTATTAAGGCTCTACGTTGATCAGTTAGGATACTGATAAACGTACTTATACGTTCAATTATATTATAATTATATTACAGCCATCCCGTCCAGCATTCCAGGAAGACACGCTTGTGATAATACGAGTAGTATATTTATAGGTTCTAAATCCACCCTGTGATAGGTGCGCACGTAATGACGAATGTTTTATTAACATGTTGAATGCCACTGTGCTTATCAGTTTATCTCTTAATCATTTGGTCATAGTAAAAAAGTATACTGTTAAAAATACAAAGGAAATAATGATGAATGTTACTAATCACTTTTGAAACCCTACGTACCTAATTGACATTGAAGCTGATGAGTGATGACTATTCGGCTTCGAGGGAATTTACATTACGGAAAAAACAAATAAAAATAAAACCAGCAAAAAATGTTGGAACTGCGTTAAATGAATGTAATGAAAACATATATGTATAGGTACTTCAATATAAGAGTTTTAATTATTTTAGCCTATTTATCAGTTACTATTAACAGTAGTGAAAGATCATTTTCGACAATTAGTCGGTTGAAAAAGTACCTGAGGAATACCTACTATAAATTAAAATCGACTTAATAGGTTAACATTATTGAACATTACATAGAAGAATCTGTTGAAGAAGTTACAGAAAACATGGCTAGAAATTAGACTAACATAAATACTATTGTTAATATTTGCATTACAATTATTTTTGAAAAAGTAAAACAATTTATTTTAAATAAATATTTGGAAGTTAAAAACATGTTATAATATTTATAAAAACAATTTATGACGGGAGTGTGAAATCCTCCACAAGTTACATTTTATAACCAAAAAAAACAATTCCCCTCAAAAATTCTTGCCTGCGCCACTACCTTGCCTAATCTTGAGTATTTAAGCATTTATTTTAAAAAATATCTCAATTTTATATAAGCTAATATATAATTATAAGCTTCGTAAGCTTAAAATTATGTTCAAATAATTAACATTATGAATGAGGTTTATATGGGAGCGCGTATAAACCTGGAATGTAAAAACCTGGACGGAGCAAATCTGGATGGTAAAAATTTTGAACGTAAAAATTTGGATGGTACAAATCTGGAATATATAATTATGAAATCCTTAAAAATCTGGACGGGTAAAAGTCGGACCATAAAAATCTGGACACTACAAATCTGAAATATAAACATAATAGATACCTATTAGCTTGTGTAAGATTATTAAGATTATCAGCGATTGTTGGAAGGTATAAATACCTTAATACATTTAGTTTTTACCCCGTGACCTACATGAGGTGGGTTTACACAGCAAGTCGGGGGATATTTTCGATTAGCCGAGCGGAGCGACGGCGCCGAGGAGCGTAGCGACGAGTGCCGCTAGCATAGCATCACTGACACACTTCATCAAAGAATTGATATTTTAAATTGCATGTCTGAGCATTTCCCTCCTAAAGTGAATTATTAATTATTGCTAGTTTTTAAAACAGATTTGCACCGCCTAGAATTATATGGATTTTTAATTATTAAATTCTAGATTTGTACCGTCCAGAATTGAGTGGATTTTTAGTTATTAATTTCCAGATAGGTACCGTCCAGATTTTTACCATCCAGATTTGAAACGTCCAGGTTTTTACTTTCTAGGTTTATACGTGGACCCGAGATACTGGACTCAGTTCGAATTAAGGTCAAGAATCTAATTATAAAAAACAGACTCAAAAGACTCGTTAAGTCATTATATTGCGATATAAAATTTGGTACCGATCATTCCCAGGAATAAACCTCCCCTAATCCCTATACAAAAAATTAAATAAATGCATAATAAATGCAGTTAATATCAAAAACAAAACAAAAATCAAAAAATTATGAAAATAATGCAATGGAACATGAATAGTTTCTCCAAAAATCTAGACGAACTAAAGATTTTAATGTCCGAAATCTCACCAGAAATAATTTGTGTTTAAGAAACCAAATTTACAAATTCAAATGCTACAAAACTTCCCAACAATAGTGATTTTAGCAAAAAACAGAAAAGACGAACCTCCTAGCTGCAAAGTTATAGGCCAACGACCCACTGTCAAGCCTGACATAATGCCAGCTATATGAGCAAGGAGGAAATGGACATCAGCATGACCGAAAGTCTCGACGCAACCCTCGGACCCAACCCAGATCAAAACAAAAAATCCTGAAATTTCAAAAATATCTAATCTAATAGATCAAATTTAATTGTTTTGTTAAATTAAGATTATAATGAATAATTGAAAATTGTAATTAAAAGACTTGTCAATTATAATGGCCAATGCTCCCTAGTTGTAATTGAGATAAAAAAAAAATAGTTTTGATAAAATGTTTTATAGATCACATTCCTTCATTATATATTTTAAAGAAGATTTTAAATACACACAACATTGAGAACTATTATACCATAGAATAATTAATATAATTACTATCCACATTTACTTAGAGAGAATAGATAATAAAAGAGTGGCCAACTGAGTAGATAGTAGCCATGTTTCATCCAAACTATAATTGCCGCTCTTTTGTATTTGAAATTGAATTCTTATAAAATGTTTATATTTCACAATACATATGCATATTGCATATTCTTTACATAGTTACATATACTATAATTTAAAATTTAAAAACAAATCAAAAATATTATTAGGTTTAGAGGTAACAATAATCTGATTACAAAATAATTTTCCAGTATAAACCATTTTCTCTTTGTACCTAATAAATGTCAATTATCCAGTACATGTGCACAGTTCTATAATAATAAGTAAAAAATATGAAGTAATAATACAACAATAACAAATTATATTTAAAATCAATTTTTTATATACCTTAATTATTTATTTTATATACTACTACAAATTGTTGAAGAATTGTAAAAAAAATATTTTATTTTCATTTAATTTTATATTGCTATCATTCATTTGTTATTACTCTACCAGATTTCATCGAAATTTAAACATTAAACGTCTAAAAAAAATATCTGATATTTTTTACTTCGTACTCAATTCTATAAGAAATAGCTAAGAGCCACATATTTTTTTAAGTTTCATTGGTTTTATCAATTTTTTTTATACTCTGTTACTGACGTATGGCATAATTAAAAAAAACTCGAAAATAGTGGATATAATTGTCTTCTTACATCATAAACCTGAAACAACAATTATCAAGTGACTGTTTCATGCTGAGTAAGTTGAAATTGATTCTTTTGAGCTAATTTTTAAGTTTGGGAGGTTGACAAAACTCCGGGGTCATAAACTCTGGAAAATTCTCATCAACCAGAATCGATAAGTTTTGACTACTATTCATTGAAGTACGTAAGTTTGATATAAATCTCGTCATGAAGGTTAAAATATGAACAAACGATTTGTTCAATATTATAAAGAACAGTACATGATAAAATATATTAATCCAACATCTACAACAGTGGTGAAAGTTTAATGAAAATACTAGGTTCATCACGTAATTTCATTTATATACAAATTTTAGTTTAAATAATTAATTTAATAATTATTTCGAATTTTTTATAATAATATTTAATATATCGATGAAAAATCAAATTTCGTATATAGATCATCGACGAACTGTGGAATTTTATCTAAACAAAAACGAACGTGTATTACTTGTGTGTGTGTGTGTGTGTGTGTAATAAATCAAATTAAACTTATTATAAAATGTAGATATGATGTATAATGGTGATATGGCGTATAATAATAGAACAATTGAAATTCATCAAATAAATTGATATTATATAAGTCTTTATTTAGAAACTTATTCCATCGTCTAATTTATTTTAGTACATTTTTATTCAAAAAAAAAAAAAAATTCATATCATATATTATAATATAATATTAATAATTATTATTATTGAATCTAGATAATTCTTGTGTAGCAAAGTTATTTAATAATAATATTATTTATTTATTAATGTATCCAGTCAACATTAACAAATTAAAACAATATTCAGATGGAGTTGTAAGTTTATCTAAAAATAAAAATAAAATAAGAGTTTGATTTAATTATTTTTTTAATTTTTAATTAAATATATTATATTTTAGTACCGATTATTTATAATTAAGTTGCTTAAATATATAAATGGTACTATAATTCTTATAAGTCTCACCTATACTTGTTTTATAACCAGGTTAACAATTATTACATGTCTTATTCATAAAAAAAATACACGAGTAAAGTGAATACTTGTGGTTTGTGAATTTTTCATTGTATTAAAATGTTTTTTATTAAATATATTAATTTCTTAATCAAATGTACCCTGATATTTTCATTATTTTTTGTTTCAAGTTTTTAAAATTGCTTATATTTTGTTTGTTTTATTAGATTTCACCAAGTACCGTAACTAATAATAGGTACCCATATAATATATGTATATATAATATTATTATAGCCTTTAAATTAGACATAAGCTAAACATTCATCAACTCATCTTTTAATATTAGTTACTTACCTAACTAATATATTGTTTGTCTTTTAATTCGAATGCATTATCTAATTGTCTTCATTATCAAATACAAAAATACACAATTAATTCCTGTTATTTGTGAATTTGTGATATCACTAAAATGATTCTTACTTCGAGTTATCTGCCCTTTGCTGTATCGTTCACAAAATTTTTCCGGAGTTGTATAATGTTCTTTAAAAAATACAAAAATAACAGCAATTTAATTTTAAAAATGTATTTATAGTTGAATACCTACAACTATAGTACTGATTCATAAACCATAGTTTTAGAGCATAAGTATTTAATATAATTATAACTCTGTATACCAAGTATAATTTATTATAACTGTAGACCGAGTGAAAATATGTTTTTTAATCAGTTTAAGAATAACCTACCTGGAAGATCATAGCGCAAATATCTTTCAACAAATATATTCAGTGGTTCTGAAATTATTTGAATTAAGTTCAAGTAAGTGTTAATTATTATTTTTTAAGTGATACATTTTATGTTTTCATACAAACATTATATACAGTACCTAATAAATAAGCAATAATTATTTTTCAACATGAAAAATGGATAGAAAAAAAAAATAAATATAGATCATTGACAATAATAACTTACTCTTATATTCTAATTGTTCATCTTGCTGTTTTTGCCCTAATTTAAAGTATAATTTAATATTATAGTGTATTATGGGCTCATTAGAACAAATATTATAATCAGGTGTTCAGGAATACAATAAAAACACAGAAATGAATGTCACTAAACTGTTGTGATTGTAATATTATCATAATGGTGTACTTATATTAATGAATTCAATCATCTCTAAGCACAATAGGCCATACATTATGAAATATTTAAATTAAAAACTATAAGCAACTCGTAATGTATAATTACTTATTTCTCCGATTCGGGGAATAATGTCATTCGCAGGAATCATACTATTCACTATAAAAATATAAATTATTATACCTACCGATTTTTCATAAATCTCAGTTTGTTATTGCTTTATATTTTAATCTAATTAACTGCATACAACCGTGTAAATACATAATAACAACATAAATATATATAATAATATTTAAAGTATTAATTTCGCCTATTGCAATGAAATATGACTCTCAACTTTCCATAATTTATCGAATATTTAACCTAACTTTATGCATAATATTGTAAGCATCACAATTGCTGCCGAATGTCTCGAAACGTCAATAATATTTAACTAGGACTACAAATTAATTAATAGTATAAATTTAAATGGAACATTTGTTAATTGATCATAACTCAATAGCCTCTAGGTAGGACCGAGGTGTGATATAAACTTAAGGACAGGACATAAGACATAATATATTCTGTATACCTTATGATGGAATGTCTTGTTTTGAATAAATGTGCAATATTTAATGTTTTAGATGACCGAAGTATAACATTTCAGCCTATGTCTCAGAAAATTAAAGAACATGAATAGTTATTAATCGAATCTCTTATACAATTTCTTAAACGACTTAAACCTATAATTAACCGAAATAATTATCTTGAGTCCAACGAAATAACTACAGCTTCTCGAGAACAACAAAATCAACATCGATGTGATCTTGAATATATATTTGGAACTGAAAAGGTAATGCAAAATGATCTAACAAATTAATTTCAAAACGTTTTGCCACAACTACAGTTGAGATTTATATTAGATCCCTTAGAGTGGTGGAGAACACACAATTCAAAATATCCGACAGTTGGTAAATTTGTTTAAAAGTATTTTAGCAATTTCTGCTGCATCAGTGAGCGCTGTCAGTCAACTGCTGGTAACATAGTCACCCAAAAATGAGCTTCCTTAGCCCCTGAAAATGTAAATTTACTTGTATTTTTGCATCAAAATAAATAGTTGGTCATTTAAATTTAAAGCCATTTATCAAAGGTTTGATATAAACATGAGAACAGGCATAAGTCATAATACACGACGCGGTAACATTAACTTTAATACATCCACACATAATTTCGGTCTTAACATTTTTTAAATTAATACTTTTTATTTTCCTACCCATATCCTTCCTCCTTCTAGATTTGTTAGAAAGTGTGACTATTATATTACGGAGAAAAACAACAATAATAAAATTGATTTTATATTAATCGATTTTGAATTAGTTCCCTCTGTCCTGTTGCTGAGTGTTATAATAACATATATATGTATGGTTATTTTCAAACAATCAAATAAAATAGTATAACAGTTCTAGTCCTTGGTACTATGTGATAGCCAATTATCATTTATACATATTTGATTATATTATAATAATGCGTATTTGCATTTGTATTACCTATTGTAATATATTTAATTATCAAAAGCAAAGCTTGTAATACAAAATATTTAAATATAACACTATAAATAATTAGATGTGTATACATACAGTAATCAGTCATCAATAGTTTAAAACTGGCATCAAAATTACACTTATAATCTATAAAAAGATAAATTATGTTAAACATAAATCTCAGTTTGTTACTGCTTTTATATTTCAACCTAAATATTTAATCCACTGCACATATTTGTGTACGTAGTTTAGTAGGTATATAATAAAGCAACAAGAAGGAATGTGAAAGGCTTGCGGTGCATGTAATATTGTTATAATTGTGTATAATCTTTTAATAATAATAGAAAGAGGTGTGAGGGCGATGGCTAGGCATCAAAACCACCCTCTACATACTACTAATATTCTAATAAATAAATTATCCGACATTGTGTATTTGTGTCCCTTTATGTCACGTATCATACCAAGATTAACAATTATAATTTATATAGTACATTGGTGTACCACACATCAAATATAATCAAATGTAGTAATAATATAATAATTCTAATAGTTACCATGTGATTTCCAATATGTATGAATTTACATTGTTTTGATTTAGGGATTGCAATATTCGGATTATCATAAGTACATATATTTAATTATTTGTTTACTGCTTATTGATATATATATATATTTAATCAACTAATATAGAACCATAGTACACCTACATTATTAAATATTTAAATATGGTTCTACAAGCAAGTTGTAGGTAACTTATTCTTACCGATAACATCAAGTACGTTGCCTATATAATCACTTGCATCTATTGATCGAACTATAAGAATATAACTTATATTACACATATATTTCATATTTGTAGTATTTTCATATTTCAATCTAATCAATACACATACCTATGTAAAGTAATTACAACATTAAAATGTACACTAATATTTAAATTATTAATATAACATGATGTAATGAAATATGACACTCAATATTTTCCATAATGGACTACTAAATATCTAACCAAAATATTTTATTCCCCCCTCCCCCAAAGTTAGACAAAAAATTCATCTTCACATTTTTTTTAACGCCAATATATTTTAGCTTGCCATTGCTATGAATTTGTGTGTTCTATTTTGAAACCGTACACCAAAAGCTCCAGGTATCAGGTGCTTTTTAACCCTTCATTGAAAATCCCCCATTCCTTCCCGTAAGATTTTCTTAGTGCTGGCAGCAAAACTATGACAGACCTTTAGAACCAAATCTCTGTATGTTAGTTGACATTATTTTTGAAAGTAGAGCTTTTTTGAAGTTGAGCTATTCATTAGAGTTTTTTTATACATTCATTATTTTTTATTTCATAGCCAAACTATTTTTAACATGTTTTGACAATGATAAATGTGAAGTGAGCCCCGAACTTTGTTTGATAAATTCGAAAAAATGTCAATATTTTACAAATGAATTGCAAAACTTGGTTTTTAGATAAATAAATCTAATTTGAATAAAAAAATCTAAAATGCTTAAAAATGCCACGAAATATGCCATAAAATACTAATATGAACAAAAAAATTAGATTTTATATTTTTATTCAACTAGCCCTTTTTTAAATTCTGAGCGAAAAGATGAATGTATTGATCTTACAACGATGTGTGTTTTCTTATTCATTTTCTTATTTTTGTGACTGTCATCACGGTTTGAGACACTTAAAGTGCTTCGATTTTCTTCAACATAAACTTTTCTGGTAGGAAAGTGAATCTAGTTGGAGCTTGCAAAATGTAAAATTCCCAACAGTTTTCATAAGTGACAGGAAAAACAGACAAAAATTAAGGAAAAATCGTTTACGAAAAAATCGATTTTAGTTTTTAGTGTAACTTTAAATAAAATTACCGCAGATACATGAAATGTTCACTGAATGGTCTTAGAATTTTCTATACAACATAAAATATTCAAAATATTTTGGCTCGTGTTGAACTATTTACATACCTACATGCAATTTTCAATTATTATTTGTTTTTTTTAAACTAATATTGATAAACATTTTTTGCTAGGTCAAAATTAATCGTTGATTCTTATATTATAACTGTGGAAAAAAAAACTTAAGATTCAAAATTTATATGAGGGGGGCTGTAGAAACATTTCTCCAGCAACCCATCTTATTTTCATTTTTAAATTTGATCTGTTGCCACGCAAATTTCAAAACTAGTCACGCCAATTCACGTTCATTGCATGATAAAAATGTATAAAATTCAAAATGAGGGAGGGGGCTGAAGAAATGTATGTCGTTAAACGACACGAAAGAGCGAGAGAGAGAGAGAGAGAGAGAGTTGTTGAGATCATTTAAATTAATCAGCCGATGTTCTCGTATACACTATACGATATCAGCTTGGTGTTGCCGTGACCTTGGAGAAAATAGAGGGGATAGTGTGTACATACGCTATACTGGCAAGTGTTATCCATCTGACACAACAGGCAGTGTTGAGAATTATCTAGATAAAATAATACCCATCTATCATTTTATCTAGATGAATATTTGTGACATTCAACTATTGGTTATCTAAAATGAAACATATACTTTTTTAGATAAAATAAATGTAAAGACATTTTATTTAAACCGTATTTTAAACTAAAAATGTTTTATCTGACAATAACTATTAATTAGTACATAATATCATTATATTACTGTATCTGTATGTACCTATTAACTATTAACTAGTTACTGTATGTTCACGAAGGCGAGTTAGTTAATTTGTTAGTTAAATATAATAAAAATTAGTTTTATCTATTATATATTATCCAGGTAAAAGTTTTTTTATTTTTATCTTATCTTCATAAATGTAAACTGTATTTATCTTTATCTATATCTTGATGAATGTATATACATTTGTCTGTATCTTATCAAAATTAATTTTTTATAATCTATTCTCAACACTACCCCTAAGACAAGAAACTCTATCGTTATCGTACTTCATCGTGAATTAGTTTCTTCTTCCTAGATGCAGAATTATAATCATGTACAAAAGGTTGTTTTCAAATAATTAAATGTAATAATATAACAATTCTAATAGTTTCTATGTGATATGTATGAATTTATATTGTAACGATCTCTAGATGTTTTATCTTTAAAACATATTAATTAACTAATAAAAAGTAGTAATATATTATACTTACAGAAATCTACCAACACATTTTCATACGAACCTGGGAATTGATACCCTACATCTATAAAATTATTAACTATATTATACACTAGTAAATGTCAGTTTGCAACTGTTTTTATACTTCCATCTAATCAGCTACACATATTTGTGTAAGTAATTATAACATACAAATGTATAACATTGATACTATTGAAATTATATTGATGATTTTATTTTTTTCTCAAGTGCGCATAGGAAAACATAATATATAATCATGCGCATGCGACTACACACCAGCTATCACACAGACTATATGTGCTGTCTGTGGCTATCACTCACGTGACCAACATATATTTTATTCGTGCACAACAACAACTGCCGGGATATCAGTTATCATTGTATTTATTTTATCCACAACAATATGTCTTGTATCTAAATATATGTTGGCCACGTGAGTGATATTTGTGTTTTGACATGTGCGTGACGTTTTCCCTTGTGTAGGCTCTAAAAAATGACGGACGGTCATAGAGCCATAGATAAGACAATGATGAAAATTCAAGAATACTATTGTTTTTTAAAAAGTACAGCTGGTTTATATATGTTGTATGTATATGAGTGTATGTTTACATTGGTTGTTGAATACAAAAAGCAAGAAGAAAACGTCCAGTAGAGTTGCGTAATATTCCTCTTGGGAACAGATTATTAACATATATTATATTGTTTATTTTACGCATTGTCTTTGTATAGATGGCGATAAATGTAGTTAGTTGCGTGAGTGATGGCTATACTTTTCCGTCACCGTGGAGGCGTGGTCAGACACACAGATCCAGCTGTTACCGACTAAGCCGTTATTAATTGTTTTTTGACTTAATATATCCATCGAAATGTTCATTAAAAAAAAAATTGTTATTGTAAAAAATTGCAACTAATGGTCTTTGCGGCCAATGTAATCAAAGTTAAAAATCAATAAAAAAAAAAAAATAATCTAGTGATCGTTGTACTATTTATCATTCATACATATTTTAATACATGTAACTATAAACAACTAGTAATATATACTTACAAGTATTTACGGCGTCAATATCTAGATGATGATATTGTGGTACTTCATCTATAAGAAGATTAAATATATTAGACATATGTGAATCTCAGTTTGTAACTCTTTTTATATTTCAATCTATAATCAACTACACATACTTGTATACTTAATTATAATATACAAAATACAAATATATAATAATAATAAATACTAAAATTATTAATTGAGCCTCGTGAAATGAAATATGACACAGAATTTCCTCCAATGTATCGAATATCTAACCAAAATATTTCATTCGAATTATGGAGTGTAATAGTTCTCTCATCGGACAAATTCTCTCAAAAATAGTAAATATTAAAAATGGTGCATGATATAGAGTGATATGTGTGTTGTCACTTGTGCGTGACTGCATACGTTTTCCCATGTGTAGACTCGAAAAAATGACGGATGGTCATAAAGCCATAGACAAGACTTTGATGAAAATTCATGAATACTATTGGTTTTTAAAAATATATAGATGTTTCAATGTTTGTATGTATATAAGTATGTGTTTGTGTGCTTTCTGGCATTTTCTAATCAGTCAAATATTTATTTATGTAACAAAGTTAGTCATAAAAATTAGTGGTTTTTTAATTAATTAAAAAAATGAACGTACTTCTTGGTACCATAATTTTGGCATGATACATTTGTCCTATAAATAATAGCGAATTTTTATCTATATAAATATAATTATTCTGTGCTCCTACCAAACGACAAAACCTATGCCGATTAATTTTTCAGGGCGTTTGAGTGGATTCCTGGATATTTTTTATTCACAATTATTGGAACAACCCAAGGAGTGGATCAAACCATATTTTTGTTTTAAATGGTTGCTATTGGTTAGAGCTTATAGATTATAACAGAACATTTCTGAGCGAGCCACATACTCGTATACTACGTATATGTCGTTAGGACTTAACCTAATCTAACCTAACCTGAAGGAGGGGTAGAAAAACAAAATCAGGTTATAGTCCACTTGAAATAAAATATTATAAAATAGACTATTATCAAACTTAAATTAAATATTATTACATGTGTTGTCTTTAATTATATTGTGATAAAAAGTGAATTATGAGCATTTTTAATATTTTAAATACTCACAACTCGCATAAAGATGGAGATATTGTAAAAAAACGAGTGAGTCTAAACAGTTAATGTTTATTGTTTATACATTTAAGCTTAATAATAGGTTTAATTCACTCTTATATTTAAGGCAACAACACAAATATGAAACTGCTAGACGTAAATGTTGATTTTATATTATGCGTTAGTAGACCTAGAAGACACATGCGGAACGACATACTCTTAAGTAATAACTAATAATTATAATTAATTAACATACTGAACTATGTACTCCAGCGTTATGTTATAATTTATTTTTCATATTTTTCTAAAATCAAAATTACTAACTAACTTTTATAAAAACTTACAATTGTATGGTAGAAAATTTAACATATTGAGCGAAGCTCGATGTATTTATATATGCAATGTGTTGTGTATATGTTAAGTAAAATCAATCTACTTACGATAGCAATTAATGGCTTGAATAAATTCTGAAAAAGTTAATAGTTACTGAAAAATGTGTTAGGTATTTTACAAACAGGATAAAGAAAAATAGTTGTTATCTAAAAGAATGTCTTAACCTCTGAAATAGAGTATAACATAGGTACCTAGTGTGTATTTAACATTAACATACAATTTTTTTTTATTATTAACATTATGAATAATTAGAATAACCGCTTTAAAGTTAAAATATTAATGTAGGCATTTATATAAGAATACAAGTCTTACCTTTAAGGTTGGTTATGTGTTAATTAAAATTTAGAACACAAAATGTACTCAGAAGAACACAAATTTGCTATTATAATTATCTATGTTTGTACGATAAGAGCATCACAAGAATATGTGGTTACGATATATTCTTAATAATTATAAATTAACATGTTATTTTTATAGGTGGAGAATTATTATAATATTATGTTAAAAATGTATATACTTGTATTATAATAAAATACAAATTTTAACAAATTTTAAACAAATTATCTACAAATGCCTAATGGTCTTAGATAATAAGGTCTTAACTCATATAGCTAATAGGTGACAATGTAAATCTTGATAGGTATAGAAAAAAAGGTATCTGTAGGATATGCTTATAAATGCTGGTGTTTTCTTTAGTTAAAAATATAATATTATAATAAACCTCATTCGATTTAGTAATATCTATTCATTATTATTTCACTAAACGAAACTTAATTCTACAAATTTAAATTTAGTAATTTTTTTATACAAAAGATTTTCCATAAATATAAATATGTGATTGGTCATAATAAGTAATAAAAATAAATAATTTACTCACCCGATTTATTTTGCACAAACGTGCCTGCCATTGTATTTCCAACAATATAAATCAAAAAACATACAGCTAACAAAATAATATTATGTTTAATCATATTTATAGGTACCGATAAAAAATTAATAACAATGACGGCTTTGAATATGATAATGTAAAAATAGTAGGTAATAAACATTTTTCAACATTACTTGAGGTATTTAAAGCGTTATTCTGCAAAAATGAAACTAAACATGTGTAAATATCCAGTGCAACTGAGTAAACCATCAAGGGAAATAATAGTAAGTAAATAATTTTTTGTAACTTACATAATACCAACTCTGGGATAGTTCACTAACTTTTTCAACTAATTAACATAAGTTAATATAGACCAATTTCAGTTAAGTTTAAAGATAAAAGCTACTTTTCTTTTTTATGTAACTCGTAATAAGTTAAAAGTTTATTTGAAAAAAAAGTAACTTAACTAAGTTAAAAATAAGTAATTTTTTCTTTCATGTAAAATAAACGATTGTAAATTTTCACTAAAGCATAGGTAACAAGTAACATAATATAGTAGGTTTTACTATTTTTTTTTAATCTATGTAATTGTATTTATTGAAATAGATAGGTACAAACATAAGTATCAATTTCAAAATTCAACAAAATAAATAAATTATTTTTATGCATTTTTTTCGGGCTTGGTGGTAAATTGAGTCCCAAATGCCCCTAACTCGGTAAATTGAGTCTCAGAAAAAAACAGGTAGTAGGTAAGTTGAGTCCCGGGAAAAATAAGGTAGTTGGTAATTTGAGCCCCAGGGAAAAACGAATTATATGCATTTTAAATTTAAAAATATGCATGCAAACATGCACTATAACGTCAGAATATGCAAAAATGTGCACTATAAAATTTTTATTTGTGATTTGTGGACATTCATTAACTGCATGATTTTTAAATAATAATTTTTAATTATATAATTATATTTTTCCCCAACGATACACTCTTAACAGCACCAAAGCATTCACAGTCAATAAAAGTCGATAACTTTGTCGAACTTTGATTAAACGCAATTAAGATACCGATAAGTAAGGGCTTGATCGTATGTATATAGGTATATATATACTATGTATATACGTATATGACGGTATCTCACTATCATATATGAAATGATATGAATGTACGATATTATCTGGACTATTTCATTATTAGTCTTAATGTTATAAACTTATAACCCAATTTGAGTTTATTAAATCAAATTTGAAGTTTTTACCAAGGCATTTATTTTTTATTTGTTTGGTTAATTTGTATTTGTAATATTTTTAATCTATATAAATCTAAATATTATATCCTTATATAAATAATATTTACTTACTCGCATTTTTTTCCCGGGACTCGACTTACCTACTACCTGCTTTTTCCCGGGACTCAATTTACCGCTTTAAAAATGTACCAAACTTATCTCGGACTCAATTTACGTAGCCCCACTTTTGTTACTTACGAGTTCTTTACTAGTAATGAATTTCACACATTTTACAGGTAGATAGTTGTATTTATTAGTCATTACGTTATTTTAATACCAGTTAATATCTCAAATACAGAAATGCTGCAAAATACTTATGACAGTTTATAATTTAGAATTCAGGACAAAATAAGTAATAACATAAATAGTATTTGATTTTTCAAGCAATTATTTTTTTAAACATATTTACAAATAAATCAAAATATAATTTTAAATATATGAAATATATATCTTAGGAAAAATAAATAAATTAAGGTAACTTTAAAAAAAATTAACTCTATAAGAAAGAAATAAAAAAGTAACAAACTCCTTAAGTTATATGTTACATATGAAAATAAAAGTAACTCGTTAAGTTACTAAGTTAAAATTTAAAAGTAACTAAATTTTAACTTTTTAACTCGTTAATGATAAAATTGTATTAAATAATACAGTAGAGTGAAGTTAAAATCTAGAGAACGGCCCTAGTTTTATTGATACAAACAACCGACAACCACTACCTACAAGGTACAAAGGAATAATATCCGGGAGGAAAAATTCTTACATATAAATAGTAAATACACAACAACATACACATTTAAAATTAAAAACAACACACCACATAGGACACAATACCTTAATCAACACTTACATAAAAATAAAAAATCCAATATCCGTAAGCGACCAAGCTTACAACTAGAACCAAAAAGGTTGAAATTACTTTTGCTATAACTATCCTGATAAACAATTAGTTTAATTAAAAATGATAATTTTTAATATGTATCAATAATTTTTCAAAATTTAAACTAAATCCGCTCATAGAAAAATATTTGTAGATGAAGTTTTTTTAAATTCCAATATATTAAACCGACCAGGAACTTTGTCTTACATATTTACACCAAAAATATAACGTATGAATATAAAATAAATTTTGAATGTTCAACTATTAAAAAAAATCTCTAATTTTTTCGATTTTAATGAAGCATCTATTGACCAAAACTAAATATGAGATCTGACTTTGGATTTTGAACCTTTGAAAGTACGATTACAACAAGCGCAAAGAATAAGGGTTTCATGGCATTAATATTTTTAAAATTAAGTGTTTTTGAGTTAAGGGGATTCGATACCGATCTATTTTAAGGAGTTGAATATAGGCAATTTATATAGTGCGTGCGTGCAAGACATGGTTACGTGTGTGCAGTAACTGATTATTAGTGTGAGTGACTCCCGCACCATCACTATTTCTATTATGACTCACGCACGCTCATACACATGTCAACGTGTACAACGTCGAGCGCGCGAGCAAATTATATTGACCGTTTTTTCGACAAAAACATCCAATATTTTGTCCATCATTCCGATGGACCTAATGATACGATAAGACTTTTAAAAACTGATTTGAATTTGTTATTATGTCTTCTTGAGATGGGTCTAGCCACTTTTTTGAATTTACAATTTTAATTCAGAGTCATCAAAACTTACATTTTTTTAAGTTTCACAATTTCTAAATCCATATTATAAAGATTAGTTTCCGAAATTTGAAAAAGTGACTTGGCCGATCTCAAGAAGACATAATAACGAATTCAAATCAGTTTTTAAAAGTCTTATCACATTATTAAGTCCATCGGACTGATGGATAAAAGATTGGATGTTTTAGTCGAAAAAATGGTCGGTATCAAATCCCCTTAATAAAGCCTAGCTTAGTAGGACCTTTTTTTAATAAAAGTATTCATGAGGGATGTGAACGGCAAGTGAACCAGCTAACTTAACTAAAAAATATTAATCTAAATCGTTCATTTTGTACTTTGTAGAGTATTGAAATTAAGTGAATAGAAATGTCTTAAACAGCAAAAAAATAAACTGTAAAGGATATCAAGTTGGCCAACGGCATTTTCTGTTCTCACATAGCATCAACGGGTCAACAGTTCCACAAAAAAAAATTAATTTGCTTGTAACCATAAATAGTATAGCAGTGACTTGTCGATTACGTCGAATACGGGCTGTGTAATATTTAATATAAGTTATAATATTACCAAAATACATTATAATAATACCGACATAATATAACCGTAATATTGTGACGTTATGGAAATTAATTTTATCATTATGTTTGTTGGATATTATAGTTTTGCCGACAACAATAATTTAAACGGCGAAAATCTAGTTTTTTTGTCATCCTACCACCCCACACTTTCCACCCACGAAACGGAACTGATTGTTTGTATTTGACTATCTAATGTCATAAATTAGACAAACTCAATTTGCCATTATTTGTAATTATTTGGTGGAAAAATGAAGTCGACCCGACAATGTACCAGGAACTGGCTCTAAAATATAAAAATTGTTGAATATACAAAAATGGATTTGTAATCATCGAAGATAATCGAAGATCGTGATTTACCACTATTTGGTTGTATTTTTAAGTTCATTGGATAAAGTGGAAAAATTGCAATTTATACGAAAAAGGATTTATTGTAACGTAACAAAATATACATACTGCTGTAATGAATAATTTTATTTTATTGATGTGTTAGTAGAAATTCAATCAGAGACGTATATCAAATGTAGAAGTAATGAAATAAAAACGAAGAAAATATGTGAAAAACAAGCATTTATAAATGATAAGACAACAGATGACAAAGCTAGAAAAAAAGAAATAGAGCAGTTTGATTTCGTTAAATCATTAAGTTTTAAGTTTTTGAACAACCAATAATCTAAAAAAATTAATTTTACCATATATTACAATAAATGTTGACCTTTAGACATAAAAAAATAAAAAAAACAAATTTTTAAGGAGACGACTCAGCCAACCTCCACGTGGTGTCTTCTGGGTAACGCTGATAGGCTGATATGAAGTGATAAATAAGATGTGGCCGGAACTCGTACGTCTGTTTTATAAACACGGGCCGCAACTCGTACTTAATTTAGAGATCGGGCCGCAACTCACCAACACCGGATCAGACACCGACGGGTGTCTGATCCCTTTAAAGGAATGTGTGTATACTATTAAAATAAAACTGGGTATATCTGGCTGCTAAAACATTTTATTTTTTTTTTCTTATTATTATTATGTATACTACATATGGCCATGTTGACCGGTAACCGTCCAGTGGAGCCATCGGGGTCTAGGCATGGTTTCTTATTCATATGTTATTATTATACTGTTCAAACGGGTGGCCGCCAAAGGCACGGACGTTCTAAGTCTTCCGCTAACGCCGAAGTTCCTAGCTACGCTTTCCCGCTCTGCGTCACACACCGTGGGTACGCTGGCCGGCGAGCTTAGCCATCGGCCGTTGTGACCACTAAGTTATTGTTTTTTCTGCGGTTGAACGGAGCGCAACGTACGCGCTTTTCGTTCTCCGTGTCGTGCGTACTCCGCCGAAAACCTTGTGTGAACACGAGGTTCTATGGTGCGAGCTGTGATCAGCATCCAGTACACTCAATCTGTCTGCCGACACTGTTCTGGCGAGGAAACAACATTGGTCGCCGAAAAACATCACCGCGACGGCGTGGCCACATCGTGAGCCACGCCGTTGCCGCATCAGGTCGATTTTTATTATTATTTGTCCCCAAGGAGTCAGTGGGCTGTTTTGTATAGTTTATTATATACCATAATTTTGTATAAGAGTTAAGTTTGTTTATTCTCTGGGCGCCCACTATATTTGTTGTAGTATTATTATTTTTGCATACCTACCAAACACCAAGTATACGTGTTTCCGACCCACAAAATTGGTTACGACTTTATTTTGGGTAACCCCTCCCGCTCCTGTCCACAATATATTACGCGAGTCGTTGCCGACAACCGCACTACTCGTAAGATCGTCTTCGGCGCAAACATATACTATAAGTATCTGTTGTGCCTTGTCGTTTGCACATTGTGTAAATTATTTTATTAGGTCTGAGTTTTACGCCCTTTTGAGCTTTCTCGGCACCAACTTAACGATATATCAGTTTTCCTACATACATTTTGTGTATTGAGTTGTATTTTATTATTATTAGTTTATTACCCGCGTAACAAATTCATCCTTATGTATACAATAATTATAATAAACAATAAAATACACGGTGCTTCGGCCCATTAAGGTCTCGGCTCGTGGTTGGCGACCTTGCTCCAAAGCGGTGGTCGACCACGGGGGCAGTTCGACTAAGCTGTTTTTTGGTGGTTATAATTTATTTTGGATAGGACCGCGATCGAACTGTCACATTATCTACAAATATATGGCTAAACTATACATTGAAACCTATACACTATAATGTATAGTGTTCATAATAAGGTGTGTATAGGGGAAGCAATATTGCTGAATTTAGTTCTTTATAACTACATACAATGCAATCACTCATTGAAAACTATTTCGCGAGTCCGAGAGGTGTACAATAACCGAACTTTTGTCATAATATGTATACGAATGGATTAACAATAGTTGTAATTAAAAATATTATTCGATGGTACTTGAAACTTTTTAAGTCTATTGGCATTTTTTATACACACAAAGACATTTTTAACGTAATATTTTTTTGTAAAAATTAATTTAGCCTACTGTATTCGGTGACGCATATGCAACGATCGTACATCTGTTTAAACGGTTTATAGCTGTACATTATTTTGTGCTTTTTGCATCACCGTCTGAGTAAATAATAAGTTTTGTAAAGAAACAACAAGTCGGTAAAGGCGTCTTAAACAGATGTTTAATCGTCATCATACGGGGCCTAAGAGAATATGGCTACATGTAAACATTGTAAACATCTGGCAAAATGAACGTTTTCTCTATACAATTCGATGTTATATAAATTAATGCCCACTTAAATTAAAAATAACTTAATTTCAACTTTTTAACTTGTTAATATTTAGCCTTGTATTAAATAATACAGTACAGTGATGTAGATGAAAACATTTAGAGAACGGCCCTAGTTGTATTGATAACAACAGACAACAACTACACACTCACAAAAAATCCATCCAACCCTACACATAGAGATAAGTGCACAAAAACATACATATTTAAAATTAAAAACAAAAAAACTATTTAGGACTCAATACCTTAATACACAATCACATAAAAACAAAAATCCAATATCCGCTGGCTACGTAGTCACACAATTTTAAGGCTATTCATATTTGAGAAATTAATTTTTTAAATTTTTTTTCTATAACTATCATTAAAACAAATACTCTCGTTCAAATAGTATGTTAGTTTAATAAAAGGTCTCACATTAGCTGTTTCTAGTTTTTTTTGTCACCCTTCTACCGCACACTATCCATCATCGAAACGTAACTGATTTTTTGTATTTGACTATCAAATGTCATAAATTAGACAAACTCAATTTGCCATTATTTGTAATTATTTGGTGAAATGATGAAGTCGACCCGACAATGTTCCGGGAACTGGCTATAAAATATAGAAATTGTTGAATATTATACAAAAATGGATTTGTAATTATCGAAACGTGATTTGCCACTATTTGGTTGTATTTTTAAGTTCATTGAATAAAGTGGACAAATTAAAATTTATACAAAAAAGGATTTATCTATAAATATATGGCTAAGTTATACATCGAAACCTTACACTATAATATATAGTGTTCATAATAAGATATGGATAGGGGAAGCAATAATGCTGAATTTAGCTCTTTATAACCACACACAACGCAATTACTCATTGAAAACTATTTCGCGTGTCCGAGAAGCGTACAATAACCGAACTTTTGTCATAATATGTATATATTGGATTAACAATAGTTGTAATTAAAAATATGACTCGATGTTACTTAAAACTTTTTAAGTCTATTGGCATTTTTTATACACACAAACACATTTCTAAGGCAATATTTTTTTTTGTAAAAAATTAATCCAGCCAACTGTATTCGGCGACGCAAATGCAACGATCGTCAATCTGTGTAAACGGTTTATAGCGACTCGTTCATTGTAATGGTCCCGCAGGTACATAATTTGTTTTTTTTGCATCTCCGTCTGAGTAAGTAATAAGTTTTGTAAAGAAACAACAAGTAAAGATGTCTTAAACAGATGTTTAATCGTTGTTCGACGTGGCTTAAGTCGCTTAAGAGAATATGGGTACAGGTAAACATTACAAACATCTGGCAAAATGAACGTTTTCTCTATACAATTCGATGTTATGTAAACTGCTGAAATGTATCTTATAAACCTATTCTATATTGCATATCAATACTAATATACGACGACGTAAGGTTCTTCTAGTACCCGAATCATCTAGGGGCTGCATACGAATTGCGTCCCAAAATACAAAAATATATATGGCGATATTCGAGTTGCGTCCGCGATATTTGCACAACACATACGAGTTGCGTCCGCGATTTTCTCGCGACATATCCGAGTTGCGTCCTGGTTAATAATTTATTAATTGGTTAATAATCCACATAATAATATACATATTTTCCTTCCCACTTTTACAGACTGAGGACTGTCATTTATATAAATGGTGTGGTTAAAAATTGTAATAATATAAACTGTGTGGTGGTTAAAAATTGTAATTGCATATTATAAATTATTTATTGTTTTAAAATGTTTGGTTGATTTAAAAAATATGATATAGCTAAAAATTGTAATATAAATATTTATGTAGGTATCATATTTTATGCATCGGTAAATTTTTATTTGCCAATTTTTGAACAAAGTCAAGACGTGTTATATTTTTGTTTTCAAACTCAGTCATAGTTTTTTTAATAAATTCTTCTTTTTCCACATCCTCTCTTCGTTTATTACTTAAATTTGAACTTCGCATTTTAATATAAATATCTGTTTGGACATTTTTCAGTACCTACTTCAACAAATTGAAAAATATTGGGATACGACGAATAAAACATGCTATTTAATTTTGAGTGAAATGATTCACATGCGTTGGTGGTACGCATTAACGAGTTTGAAAACTCGGCCCATAATGACGGTTGAAATTTACTTTCCAGCAAAATATAATTTTTTTCAAAATAATTCAAAAAATTATCAACTCTTTCGTCGTTAGGTTTTATAGCCATTAGGTCTTCATAAAAACAGTTATTAACCTCATCGGGTTTTAAAAATGAAAGACCAAAGAATAATTTCAAAAATTTTCCAATTTCAGATTTATTTTTAAAAACTGTAGATAGACCAAGACTTTGAATTTTTCTCCAGATTGATTGTCCGAGATGAAATCTACAACCTTTGCGTATGACATCAGGAAAAATATCTACAACTGCAGAGTGTATTGCTTGTTCAAAGTCTGCATAAATTATATTGGGGGCAAAATTTAAATTCAAATCGTTCATTTTTTCTATTAAACTATAAAACGCATCTTTATATATTGATATAGTCTTGCCTGTTAGTAAAAAAAATACTAAAGGAGTATAAGTAGTATTTTTAGCACCATGAATTATAAATAATTGATAGAAAAGCTTAGGGCAACTTTTAAATGTGCCATCGATATATAAAGTTTTACACTCACTTAAAAATTTTAAATTTGTTGTCGTTGAAAATGCTACAATATTTTTTTCAGTGTTATTTATTAATAAAAATATTTCGTCTTTATTAGTTTTTATTTCGCCTAAATTGGTTAGTGCCAAATGCAACTCTTCTAAATCTGTAGGCAATTTTGGAATAATGCTCGACCGAGCATAATGAATATTTTTCCTTATACGGTTTATATCTGTGGTTGTTAATGTACTTACATCTCCTTTACGCAACTCCCGATGTAAAATTTTGCATGGCTTTTCACATGGGTCATCTAGAGCTTTACGCTTTAATTTATTACCAATTTTTTGACGATTTAAGACGTTTTCGTCGTCTTTATCATGTTCATGATTTAAAGCACTAAAAATTATTTCATTATTTTCGTTCATTTTAAAATAACACTTGCACAAACGTTTAGAACACGACCACCTCTGAACATTATTATTTAAAAATTTTTGGAAAGCAAATTTGTATCCATTAACACAATATAATAATTTATTTTTTTCACTGGTCATTTTAACTACTTTAAGATTTTCCATTGCAAAGTTAAATTAATATTAAATTATAAATATAAATTTAATAAAAATAAATTAAAATGTATAAAACGCTAATGTTTTGTCGAACAAATGTAGTATCGAAGTAAGACTAATGCTAACACGAACAAAATTAATTTCCAACAATAAATTTAAGGTGATACTTACAGATAAGATATCGATAATCGAGATTATCTACGAGTTTATCACCAAACAATATTCTCAGTTGCTGAAAAACCCATGGCCCGATAAAAAATACCCCTATTAAACCGCGGACGCAACTCGGATATGTCGTGAAAAAACCGCGGACGCAACTCGGCTGTGTCGTGATAAAACCACGGACGCAACTCGGACAAAATATCATTTAGGGACGCAATTCGTATGCGCTGCATCTAGGTTACCCGCGACGTGTTATTACTAGGGATGGGCCGATACCACTTATTACCGATATCCGATATTCCGATATATGCTGCCGATATAAAACCGATACCCGATAATATATGGAAATGTTAAAACAACATTTTTGACAAAAAAAAACATGAGCCGATAACACCATAAAACCGATATATAATAAAACCGATACCCGATAATATATGGAAATGTTAAAACAACATTTTTGACAAAAAAAAACATGAGCCGATAACACCATAAAACCGATATATAATAAAACCGATACCCGATAACACAAATAATATTACCTAGAAAAGTGAAAACATTGATTATTATAAAATAATCTATAGTATTTGATTATTAATAACCTAACCTGTGCATTTGTGAATTATGATACTATCAATACTATGCTGATTGCTGATCGATGGGTTTTTTTTTTTTTGGTATCGGTTGAAATATCGGTTTTGAAAAAAAACCGATACCGATAAAACTGATATCTAGTATCGGTTCTAGTATCGGCCCATCCCTAGTTATTACCAACTTTGCCCACTGACATGAACATATCAATCTAAAAATTATATCAATATTTTGATGGTAAATCGTTAGAATTTGCGAGTATAATTTGCGTGTGATTTTCACAAATATCACAGGAAGTCGGGCCGACTTCACCCGATTTCGTCTAACTTGGTGTCAAAAGCTTTATTTCAATTCGCTAACATTTGCTAGTCTGGTCCCGGAATTTGCGAGTGATTTATGTCTGAGATACGTGCTTCAAAGTTTTGAAAGTGCTATACCCAGCTAAATCCGATTTCGTCATCATTGATATCTCGTCAAGAGATATTTTTTTATTTACGATAATTCGCTAGTCCCTTTAATACTTCGGAGTAGATTTTAAACGAAAGCTATAATGGTTATAGCAAATATTTGCAAGTCATCAATTTGGCACAGCAATAGCTACTGGTATAGCACTGATATTAGAAAATATTAACATATTTAGTAACAACGATTGTAATACGTATATCTGTTGAAAAAGAATATAGCAACTTGTTTTACATGCAAACACGTTATTTACCCAGATGATGATGAAAAAAAACAACGATGTGCCTGGAATCTAGGTATTTGATAATAGATGTAATATAGATGGTGTGTTGACGAATGCGAAACAATTCAATGATAAATAAGCTCAAAAATATTTATTACAAAAACGAATATCATTTTTAAATCAATAAATTTATTGCTCCGATGAGAATTTATATAGTAAATTGCTTTTGAATAATGTTACTATGTGAGAGGTTACTATATAAGTATACCGATTGCACATTTTTGATATCCGTTGTATAATATTCTCCGTTACACATTTACTACTGATTTTTCTCAAGTTATTTCCAAACTAAAATTAATTTGATTTTAACAAAAATTAAATTTTCAAAAAAAAAAAAATACACAAATCATTAAACTATTATTATTTATGTTCGTCATAATGTGTCACGAAAATAATTGAAAAATGATATAATTTCGTACGAAATTGCTTTACTGACGTTAAAAGTTCGCAAGTGAACTTAATACAAACATTACGGAGTGTCCCCTGAACAACGAAGAAAAGGCGTTTGGTTTATGGGGTTTGTAGCTGGTGCATATTGTTTCCAAATATACACTAAAAAACTGAAACTGCATACAATAATAATTTGCTTGATTTCTACAATTTTTTAATTTTTTAATTTTAATAATACGACTTACAGCCTACAGGAGTCCATATGTTCGTGAAAGTTAATTTTAATTGTTTTGAGATTATTGTTTTCGATACCCAGTGGTACTACGGTTTCTCTATATAAATATATTTAAGAAAACTTGGAAACAAATACCAATCCATATCAATTTGTATAATTTATTATTATAAATTTCAATTTCACGATATGCGGTAACCAGAAAGTATAAATATTTTATCATTATTATTATCAAACAGATCTATATACTACTAGTTGATCCCGTGCACTTTGTTGCTCGTTAAAAATTCCTACTTTATATGAGACTCGATGATGATAATGCGAGCTCTGTATTATGCCTACCTGCTGTGTATTGAGGATCCCGCTTGATGAGTACTTTATACAAATAATATGTTTTATTTTTATTTTGATTGCGGACACGCCGATGAGCGGCTCTAAGTGTAGCTCAGCCACCTTGGTAGGCAATGTCCTAAAATTCAATTGTATGCATGCATAAGCCTGTTCTGCCCTATGAACCACTGCAGGCAACCAATAAACAAAAAAAATACCAATTTTTACTAAATATATTTATATTTCTCCTATAATCAATAGCGCCCGTATAAAAACTAATATATTTCCTTCGTAAATCTTAAAATCTCTGTTTGAACTACTCTTCGGGTCGGACCTATCGGGTCCAATTGTGAATCTAAACCATTCAGGGTGTCACCCAAACTCATACAAAAAAATTCATTCAAATCGGTCCAGCCGTTTAGAAGGAGTTCAGTGATATACACACTTACAGTAGAATTATACATATAAAGGTGTGACTATATTATTGAATAATATGCTGCACGCCTGCACTCATGTTATTTTTTTGACATGTTGTTAATGGAATTATTATAATTATTTAAAAAATATTTTTGTATAATACAGTTCAAAATTTAAAATGGTAAAGTTGCAATGCTTTTTATGCTCGATCGTTCGGGTTTTCTTTTGTATTTCAATTTCTTTTGATACGCCGACAATTTTGCTGAATCGTGTCGCAAAAAAGGTGTTTTATGCTCAATCGTGTCTCAGCCGTAACACCATTGATTAAATATACCATAATGTATATTTATTAATAGTGATACTTTTTAAAATCACGATTTAAGTTATTACGGATCAGTGAGAAGTCCTTCTTATCGACATTTTGAGCAATATTTATTTATTTTATTATTGATATTCATTTCAACAAAAACCGGTATAACAAAAACAGTCACCCCCCCCCCTCCGTATTACGGGTTTTCGATATGCACTGGTTTTCCGGTATGCACAAGTATTACGGTACCTATGTACCGGTATAAGGTATACTGTTTCAGCAGTATTTGAGCCAAACCAGTATACCGAAAAAACCGTTAACTTAGTGTTCAACTATACATCATAAAATAGAATAATAGGTTTAGTATTTTGTGGGTATACTGATTACGATCATAAACGTAATCGTATCGAATCTTTTCGAATCCCAAAATATTTCACTGCAGTTTCACATAGTTAGAACACAGCTGGTATAAAATATTTAAAGACTAAAACGTGTATACATATTTTTTCGCTGTTTCTACTCATATTTTTACTCTCTCTTTTTCTTTCACTAAATTGAACTATACTGAATACTAACGTTGAAAAATGTTTTATATTGTATGAATTATGTATGTCATCAATTACCTATACCTATGCATACCTTTTTTTTCAGTTTTTAACCGACGACTCAGCGGGAAGACCTTCCGCGGCGCCGCCATCGTTTATTAATATCAAACATAGGAACGGCTCCCCAACTTACCTCCCGTTCATACATTTTCAAAAATTATATATTATAATTATGTATTTCCTGGACCTCTTCCTGACCTCGGACCGACCGGTGTCCGTCGCCCTTGAATTCACGTGCCTGTCTCCTTTTCCATCGTGGCAGGAGTCTCTGGGTTTTGGCTCGCGCCTACCATCACTCGTTTGTGCCTTAGCTCTGAGCGCTACTTACACCTGAGGGTGGAACTAATGCGACGACTGTGTACCGCCGCCGGGCTAGGGTCTTCTGTGGAACACCTACACCGGGCCTGAGGACCCGTACGTTTCTTGAGGTCCAGGATGACTCAATTAAGTGCCACCTGGGTACCAGACCTCCCACTAGGTACAGTGGTTTGTTGTACTATCTAACGCTGGTGCCACAACCACCACGTTTCAGCCGAGGTAGGCTCCTCAACCTTACGGGGCATCGCTTCTGATCTTCAAGCCGTTGGCGTTGAAATCACCGTGATGGTGCCGTAAGCAGACTAACTGGTCTGTATGTATGACTTAGGAAGACCCGGGTCCTTATCCCCCCTCCTTCCTGATAATCACGACCTCAGCTGTTTTCCAACAGTTCAGAAATTCCAACTTCTTGAGATACTCTCGCAAGACGTTGGTTAGCGGCGTACCTATAACACCCCAGCTGTGATCCCATCCAGTCCCGGAGCTTTGTTAGGGGCCATCCTCCAGACAGCCCTCTTCACCTCGGCCTCTGAGCCCTCTCGTCTCACTCTTCCTACACACTCTCTGTCAAAGACGGGAGTGTCCTGTCCCTGGGGATGAGACTCTCTAGAAAACACTCAGCCGTCTCCAAATCGGTTACCGTGAAGGTACCATCCTCGTGGAGCACAGCGTTGGGAATCCTACTCTTCGAAGATAAATTCCTAGCCCAATGGTAGACCGGGCCCCAGATATCTGAGTGGATGGGGGTATCGAACTTCCTCCACCACTCCATCTTGGCCCTCCTAATCTTTTTCAGGTGCTCTTTCCTGAGCACTCTGAATTGATCCCTATCCGTGACTTTATAGTCATTGGCACGCCTGAAGTTATTGAGATGCCTCTTGGACTCCTCGAGTGCAATGTCCCACCAGGGTGGTAATGGACTTACGGGAAGGGATGGAGGCCTCCAGAGACGCGCCAGAGACTCCTCTACCGGGCATACGTAAACTGCGCCCAAATGACCTTTTTTTTTGTAAGCTGCGCCCGAATTTGTATCTATGTTAAAAAGGTATAATGTAAACTGCGCCCGAATTGTTATCCATATTAAAAAGGTATAATGTAAACTGCGCCCAAATTTCTATCTATGTTAAAAGGTACTTACAAATTCAGCTGCGCGCCGTTTGTAAAATATATAAAACTTTTGAATTATTAAAGTCACTATGATTGTGTACTTTTGCAATTATATCACAGAAATTATAGTGTTGTCTAAAAATACCAACACGTTATCGAATAGTTATTGCAGTAATACGGTATCTACTGATGGATCAATCACTACATCCGGCATGGGGCTACTTAGTACATATCGTATTCAGTTTAATCAGTGAAGTCACGATGGCTGAACAATTCGTTTCGCAGCGCGAAAAAAGCTTGAAAATAATTGAAAAATTTAAATTTCGGAAAACTAATCGGCCTCTGAGTTCGGGTGAGGATAAGTGGCGATGTACAGTTAAAACTTGCACAGCATTTTTAAAAACGGTAGGTGATGACGAAATAATCACTGAACAAAATTTAAACCATAACCATAAATCTTTAAGTGATCAAAACCTCCAAAAACAATTCGTGACTGGTATTGTAAAACGCAAGGCAACTGAAGATATATGTACCAAACCAAGTAAAATATTTTGTAACGCTATTAAAAATTTGCCACTAACGGAACATTTGCAAGTAAGTGATGTACGTAATATAAAAAGAAATATATATAATGCTAGAAGAAAGACATTGCCTCCATTCCCTAAATCAATCGAAGAAGTTCAATTAATTCTTGACGAACGCGGTGTTCAAACAAATAGAGATGAGTTATTTTTATTAATAAACAACAAGGAGTTGAAATATGTTGTTTTCAGTTGCATTTCTAATTTAAAAGCTCTTGCGTTATCAAAATGGTTGTACATGGATGGTACGTTTTCATACTGCCCTAAATACTTTACACAAATGTTTACAATACATGGTTTTATCAACGGTTATTATATACCACTCGTTATATGTTTACTCTCCGATAAAAGTACAATATCATACACTAATTGCTTAAAATCTATTTGTGAATATAGTTTCCAAAACAATATAACTATTTCACCATCCGATGTTGTAATAGATTTCGAGAAAGCTATTCATTTTGCATGTAAAACTGTTTGGCCTCAGATAACGATACATGGATGTCGATTTCATTTAATACAGTCCTGGAATAGATGTATCCAACAAAATGGTTTGAGTAATGACTATAAAGATAAAAACAGCGATATTAGAAGGTGGTTAGTGAAATGCTATGGTTTACCATTTCTAAGCCCAGGAAGTGTATCAGAGTATTTTGTAAATTATTTAATGGAATCAAAGCCTGACGACGAGAGAGTAACTCGATTTGCAGATTATTTGGTAGATGTATATATAAGTGAAGAAGCTCAGTATTCACCTGAAATATGGGCTCAAGCATCAGCAGAGCCAACTTTAACCACTAATGCATGCGAGTCATTTCATTCTCACTTTAATTCTAGCTTTTATACTACTCATCCAAATATTTTCATGTTCTTAGAAAAGTTAAATGAAGTTCAAATAGAAACATATATTAAACTAAATAGTATAAATGTACCCTTTAAATACCAAAATTCTAAGACAAAAAATAAACGAAAAACGTTACAACATTTAATTAATAAATATAATAGTGGTCAAACTCCAATTGATGAATATGTATCAACAATATGTTTTTTTTGTCCTAATATTGTACTTTTTAAGATTATATATTTTTTAATTTTTAATTTTATTCTCAAACTCCAATTGATGAATATGTATCAACAATATGTTTTTTTTGTCCTAATTGTACTTTTTAAGATTATATATTTTTTAATTTTTAATTTTATTCTATTAATTATTGATGCTATATAATGGATGTAATGAATTAAATATATTAAAGATTGTAATTTTAGACAAGCAATTCTGTAATTTTGTTTAATTTGGCAAAAATATAGCTATTCAATTTTTAAAAGTTTAGCCGGGCGCAGTTTACATATTATGTAACATATGTCACCTTTTTACATTTGATAAAACTCGAGCGCAGTTTACATATCACCTTTTTACACACGATAAGAACTCGGGCGCAGTTTACATGTATGATTTCGTGTTTACCTGTACGTTGGGCGCAGTTTACAATCGCCGCCTCTACCTATCCGCAACTGCCCACCATGGTTTCAGGGTCACCGATGACCTTCTGGACCAGAACCCACCTAAACCTGTCCCAATCTGCTTTCCTAGTATTGAAGCGACTTATCCCAACCGCGGGTCCTTCCAACCCTGATCCGGTGCAGATCTTGAATCTGATGGTCCTGTGGTCGCTGTCGGTAACATCGAGCATTTCCCACTCAGAAACGGAGTTCAAAGGGATCCCCCGACCCCATCTATATTACTGATATACATATATATTCGATGTTCCCATACCCGGTCTCTCGTGCGCGTCGAGGTGACCTGGCTGGTTGTGCACCGTCAAGTGTTTCTCCACGATGAGGGATTTGACGTGGGTCCCCCGGGCTGAACCCGAGTTGTTACCCAGCCTACCGAACCATAGCGGTGAATGCGCGTTCACATCGGCACCTATCACGACGTCCTGGTTGCGTAATTTCTGCTCTACATAAAATATGCTTTTTCAGTATTTTCATCAATATACATTGTCAATTAGACTACATTGAGTACATTGTGATACTATTAATAATAATTACATTTTTTTAAGCTGTTATTACAATTATATGTTTTTAATTATTTAGAGTATCTATTGTCTGTAAATAGTAATCTATAAATATTATGTAGTTGTTGACCAAATATTTTT
This sequence comes from Myzus persicae, assembly GCF_001856785.1. Taxonomy (NCBI): domain Eukaryota; kingdom Metazoa; phylum Arthropoda; class Insecta; order Hemiptera; family Aphididae; genus Myzus; species Myzus persicae. The sequence continues at coordinate 13,476 of NW_019104045.1, read as the reverse complement.
TTAAATAGATATATTGATCTATTTTATGGTAGGATATTATAATAAACACCATCTAAACTAGCAATCATATTCAAAAACTTCCATTAACTATAACAAACTATACTTCTCTTTCATGTAACCAAGTAATTTTTTGTTATTGAAAAATAGTTCATACATTCATGAAGTCTAACCTTTCATACAAGTCTGTTTTTTTCTTTTTGCAAGTAAACTATAGAATAGATCTATTCTGTGTGGATATACCTTAAAAATTAATATTAATTTAAGGTATAGTATTATTTGAGTAAATATATTGTGCATTGTACACGTCATGTAAAATGTGAGTGTTTACGATTCAATATTTATAAAAAGTTAAATATGATTATATAATTATAATTGCTATAATAATATAATTATAATTGCTATATCTATAAGCATATACTCAATTCGGTGGATCGCAACTTGCAGTCTGTAATGTGAAAGAGAGCGATTTGTTTTAACTCATTCCTGCATAGAGAGTTGGGATATTGTAGAGTTGTTTTGAAATAAAAAAAATTCAAACAATAAAAATTGTATTTTAACCTTGACTACTAATATGTAAACAAAATTGGTTAAAAAAAGCCTGTAAAAATGTAGGCACGTAGGTACTTATAAATATTAAATATTTGAATACTTATTGTATTTACGATTATTAATTTAATATACATGCGACAGTTATCAGCAGTAAATAGTAATAATAATAATAATCTGGCGCGAAATTCAAATAGGCCGATCAGAAGCGCAGATTTACTATCGTGGCTAGTTTCGAGTAGGTATTGTTAATACGCGTCCTGGTTGATCCTATCAAGCAGAGCACCTAACCTATCTTTAAAGATGCGCGTCGGGATGCTGTACTTGAAGTACGCTGACACGAAGACAAACAAACCGCCTGTCCATACCTCTTCCTGAGGCTGGCCACGGCGCAGAACCTATCTCTGAGCCCCTGCAGGGCGTCCACCTCGATGTCCTGATTTAGAATAACTATGGCCGCCCCTGCACTACCATCCCTACAGCTGAGAACCATTCTCATGGCGCCATAGTCGAACCCAATCAATCTTTCACCCGAGATCGGTACTTCCTGAAACATAGGTACCTCAACCCCATTAGCCCTGCTATATTCCAGGATCTGATCCGCAATGAAATTGTTCCCTTTCATGTTCAGTTGGAATACACAGTAGGTCGACGAGCTCATTTCGAACAGAAATCTGTCTTACGGGCAACCGTCATGGTCACCTTATGGAGAGCCGAACACCCTGCGTGCCCCGACTGAGCCACCAGGCCGCTGTTGGCGCTCTTGACTGGCACGCTCATGCAGTCAGTTGCCTTATGGCCCTTGGCCGCGCAGCGCCAGCAAGTGTCCACGGTTTTCGAACCCCTCGAAGCCCTGTGTCCTAAGCGCTGGCACTTGTAGTACCTGACAACGTCCAGGTACTCCTTGACCTTGCACTTTGACAACCCGATGAATAGGCTTTCTCCTACAAGAGTCTTGAAGGTGCTTGGTCTAACGGATCAGACCCACCACACAAGCTCACCCGTTTTGGGCAACTTCATGAAGAGGGGGACCTCGGTCTCTCAGTCCAAACCTAGCTCCGAGTTCTGCTCTACGATCTGACCCGAGAGCCTGTCCTCTCGAGTTCCCTATCCACGTTATTGATAAGGACGGTCGGCCACCTCGCGCTTTTCTCCTTCACTACCTTACCCTCCGCCTCCAACGTCTTCAGCGCCGCGTAGGTCGCCTTGTCCGCCGGCCTCACTACCAGGTCACACCTTGGTAGCTTCGCGGAACCGCCGAGTTTGGGCTAACCCCCCTTTACTAGGTCAGGATTAGCCGCTCTAAGAGCTTCCCTGAGGAATCAAGCATACACAGCGGCCAATACCTGCACGGTTCGGTTGTAGACTTGACGGGGCCTTTGTGCAGTACCGCCAGTCTGGATTCCTTCCATCGGGAAGGAAAGGTTGTGTTGGCCAGGCAGTTGTTGCAGACACTGAATAGGGTGTTTGGCTTCCAGGAGAATACCTTGGCTAAGACCTCCTTGAGGATACCATCAGGGCCAGTTGCCTTACCGGAGGGAAGTCTTTTTCAGGCTTGGGCGAGTTCGGCCAGGGCGAAGTCTTCAACGGTTTCGTCTATGCGACGGTGGGTCTGGTGGGTGAGGCTCGAGTGCCCCCCCCCCCCCAGTCTGTCACTGAGGGGTTCGTGAAGAGATGATCACCAATCTCCGATTCCATGCCACGGGCTTCTCAATTCCTGGACGTCGACGACCGATGCGTTTGGTGACGACTTTGTAGGGAAGACTCCACGGATCTGCACAGGTTGGAAAAGCATTTAGCCTAGGAGGATCTTATTGTCTGCCGCAATTCTTTTATCTTGTCCGCGTATGTGGTTCGGTGAACAACCAGTTGTTCAGGTGACTCTTGCCTTCGAGCTGCAATGTGGTAGTTCCATCACAGTCGACAGTACTCGTCGCGTAGCGCGGAAATTTCTTGGTTCTTCCAGTAAGCTTGCCTTATGCTGGGTGGCAGTGGAGCCCTAGGCGACATGCACGCGTCACAAGCAGATATCAAGTATGAAATGAGCTGCTCAGCGGCTTGATCGGTGGGCGTATTTTCGTCGGTAGCGGGCAGAGGCACTGTTGCCAGGTGTGAAGTTAGTGCGTCTATATTGAGCCGTCTGTAGGCCCAACCCTTGAGGCGTTCCGAGGGATCGTCCTGATCAAGAGTCCGTACTAACAGGGACTGGATATATCTGTGATCACTCGCCGATTCAACTTCGCCTATGACTCTCCAGTGAGTGAGTGTGAGGTGAGGTTGGCAGCGGTGGAACGTGACGTCGATTACCGATTCGGCATTTATTCTACTGTAAATAGGCTTGGTGTCGACGTTACTGATAATCAGGTCCAAGCTGGCAGCCTGGTCAGCTAGTTGGTCACCTCTAGCATCGTTCCGCACTGAGCCACATTTCTGGGACTAGGCATTAAAGTCGCCTCCGATAATAACCAACCAGTATGGGTCTGCCGAGTGAACAGACCGCTCGACGTCCCCCGAGAAGTTGGTGAAGTTAGTATCCGTGTCGTTCCGGGAGATGTAGCAGCTATATATCCTAATGCCCCATGACTGCATCCAGGCGAAGCCGCGGCCCGTCCCGATCGAGTCAGGCGCAAGGTCAGCGGTGGCCGTGAGAACTACTACACAGGTTCTGTTGATGCAGGCTACCCATCGGTCGTCATGAGTCAGGCTTCAGTTCCGTTGATACTAGGAGAATTTGGGCGCCAGTAGCAGCGGAAGTCTGTTGGAGTAATCTCTGAGCTGTGGAACTCCGTTGAAGTTTGATCTGTAGGCAGCGAATCATTGCAGCATGCTTACTCTATCTCCGCTGCCTACCTGCCGAAGCTGCGTTTGTGGATTTTGTCCGGTTAGTTTCATGATTGCCTTCTTCCTGGTTTTGCACATACCTGAATCTTGCTTATGTTCGTAACGCCTAAGCTGGCGCTCTCTCACACGCTACACGTCGGTCTTTATCCGCCAAACATAGTTTCAGTTCGTGTCCTGGTTCTTCACAGCGTCTGCAATTTGACGATAGGTCGGGCCTAGAGCAGTTACCACTCTGATGTCCAAAACCGAGGCATCGGAAGCACTTTTTAGGTTGAGGACGCTTAGGGCGGACACGGCACATTGTCCATTCAATCGGTACACGGCTTATACTAGAGCCAGTCATTCTGGCAGTAGAAATGTGCTTGGTCGAACCTGGTGGGACAATAACCGATCTCCATAGCCTGCCGTTCGTAAATGGCAGCTTGGTTGTCTTAAGATCCTGGTATTTCCGCCCGCAGTGCCGATAGGACCTCATCCTCAGTGTCACTGCATCGAGGTCAACCATCTCGACAACAGTATACTGGCTAAGCTGTGATACTCTTCCGACGGTGTCACCCAGCCTGGTAGCAATGGCCGACGACAACTTCTGTGCTGCTTCTACGAATCCAGCACCTTTGACTAGCAAGACTAGCAAATGACCATCCCTGGTTTACGCATGTCGTTTACCTGAGCTCCACCAAGTTTAGCTCGCTGTTCTGCCTAATTGCGTGAACGGTGACGAGCCAACCGCTAACTTAACTAAAACAGCCGGGGCCTTAGCCCTGTACTTGGCCCTTGTCATCAGAGGTATGTGTTGGCCCACCGTTCTTCCACTGGGAGGTGCTGCGGTTGATTTCCTACCAAAAACTTCCTTCCACCCTTCGCCTAGTCATTTTTGGCGGCTCACGAGCACCTGCCTTGCGTGAGTGACGTCTTGTTGACTCTTCCTTCCGGCGCTCCCGTTCGCTTTCCCACTAGTTATAGGTTAGTATATGGTGTCCTTTCCAACATCAACCATCTCCGGCCTGTCAAGGTCCCTGACCACTGGGCCGGTCGCCAAGGCGTCTCTCGATTTCATAACTGGGGCAAGAAATGATGACCTCAATTTCCCCTTTTTTGTTAACATCGGAGCCACGATGTCATAAATATCTTATAACATTTTAATGAGTCGGTTGGACTCTGATTTTTCTCCCCCTAGTCTTGCTTCGTTCATTGCTGATTTCAGCGAGATTTGATATACGCCAGTCCCCCCTCTATCTGGTTCTCGCTGTCCTCCACTGTGGAGGTATGTGATTCTATGGCAACCTTTCGTTTAAAACCCATCACTGGTATTTTGTCACCTTCGGTACACAGTTTGTCGGTCCGTCCGTTGGGGGATCCAATCTTCCCGACATCCAAAACACCAGATACAGTTTCCATGCCGTTATCATGGTCATCGTGATTGTCGTAATTCATACTTCTGCGGCTCAGTATTTATTAGCTGTGTATCACCCTGTGTGTCATATAGCGTTTAGGTAGCCCGTGTAATTCCGTATGCTATTTGTTTGGCGTCCGCCCGAGTTCGCGATACCGAGTTCTGCGATAGCGACGACCACCGCTAGCGAGCTGAACTTTGGCTGACCGTGAACCGATAAGAATGTAGTAATATGATAATAAATGTTACTCCTACCTTGATCCGTAGTAGTACAATCCTAACTTAAAACTGCCCTTATGGGGACCTTAATTATAGCGACCCTTTTATAGGACCAACTCAAAACCGACACCGATCCTTGAGCGCACTTGTTAGGCACTTCTCAGTACAAAGATCACAAAAAACTCTTAACAATTACCAGCTGGAGTATCAGGACGTTGCTAACACGCATGTTACTGCTACAACAGACATCAATAGTTACCTCGATCCCTTACATACCTATACATATACATTTGAATTTATTTTATAATTCATTACTATTTATACTTTTCGGATACACGTCAAAATATCGCGGCAATATTGTCGTGGTAAAAATATTGAATTAATTAATTAATTAATTAAATGTAATACTCAAGGTAAACATTTTAAATCGCTTACTTTTATTTAAAATTTTTGAAAATAATTAATTGGGTAATTTTTTTTACAGCCCTTCAAGATTCTGACCAGAGTGACTAAACTATACATATACCTAATAATTTCTAATTTGTAAGTGATAATTGATTAATTAATACATTTCCTTTTTTTCATATTTTGTTGTTTTTATTGCATATTTTTAACGCATATTCAGCGATAGTTAAGGTCATATTATAGCGCATATATATGCAATTTTAAGTGCTATAAAATCCCGACCCTGATAATGACGCTCGAGATTATTGATGCGCTATGAAATGAACCATGACGTTATTTCCGCGATATTATTACCACGACAATATTGTCGCAATAATTTGACGGGACACCCTTCCGATAATAATAAGCAAAAACTATTAAGTAATGATATAATAATAACAACTTATATTTAAAATAAATTATTTATATTAGTTTTTTATTTTATGTATTACAAAAAATTGTTGAAGAATTGTAAAAAAAAAATATGTAATATATAAATAATATGCTTTATAATTCATAATTTGTAATTTATATTATAATAAACGTATGGGGCGAAAAGGCTAGGTGAAAACATATTCTGGTGTAAAAAAAAAAAATAAAAAAAAAAGATAAACGCAATTAAAATACTACGCATTAAAACTGTTATTCGGTATTTTAAAATGAACAAATCATCATATAATCGAAAAACAACAGGAAGCCATTAAAATTCCCAGACAGACGCTCATTAAAAATATATCCATATCTGGGCATAAATGAAATTAATCGCTGATAAGATATCAAACAACAACAACACGTTATGACTCACTCAAAAGCCTATCAAATCATATTAATTACCGTTTCTGGTAAACACCTTCGGTTCCCGCATAAACGATCGAGCAACAACATGTTATTGCGTAATCAATGTTCCACATGCTCACTCAAAGGCCCGCCAAATCATGTCGAGTGAATATTCAATTTAATGTTAATCTTCGTACAAACAAGAATATACTACACAAACCCGAACAAAATAGCACATCAAACTAAAGCGCGTTAGGACCTACTCAAAGGCCTATCAAATCATATCAATCATCGTTTCTGGTAAACAACTTCGGTGTTTGTCTGAACGATATTAAGCAACAATAAGATATCGAGCAACGACATGCTATTGCGTAATCAACACTCCACATGCTCACTCAAAGGCCCGCCAAATCATATCGAGTAAAAATTCAATTCAATGTCAATCTTTGTACAGACAACAATACACTACACAATCCCAAGCAAAGTAGTACATCACACTACAGCGCGTTATGACCCACTCAAAGGCCTATCAAATCATATCATTTACCGTTCACAGTGAACGCCTTCAGTCTCCGTATGGACATATTTAATCAATAACAAAATATCGAGCAACAACACGTAGTAACGTCACCAACATTGCACGTGCTCACTCAAAGGCCCCTTGAATAATATCAAATACGTGTTCAATCCAATAGTAGTTAATACACAGGCAGAAACACTCAACATAATACGGAGCAACAATACAATATCATGTCAAAGGCCAAATGGCCAAGCATTATATAATGAACATATGTACCCCACCAAGGTATATAACGTATAACTTCATCAAAAGGCAACTTACAAGAATCTATGCACATGCACGGAAGACATAATGACAGTCATTTCAATTCTATATCAATAAAGGCACGCACTCCACATACACACAATATTACAACGCCCGTTGATAATACTGTTGCTAAAAAAAATGTCACGTAAGTTAAGGAAAATGACAACACCATGGGAGTACATGTCATAGCTAGACACACCTTTGCAAATATGGTATCAAATGCAAAGATCAACGACAGTATCCGATGGCAAAGGCATTTGAACGCCGGATTCACGTGGCAAACGCAACCAGTTTATGGCAACACGACGACTATTGAGTGGGGATAAAACAATCGCTTCTCTATATAAGCGCTACGCACAAACAATAGCCGCGCAGTGCATCATCACAATCAACAAGGCACACCACGTCCACGCAGCTTGTCTCAAGAAAACGTGAATTTCGTTTTGATTTAATTTCTTTCTTTTTTTGAAGTCAATTAAATTATTGCGTTTATTCTAACACCAGGTATGAATTCATATTAGTTTATTCTCCCCATTATTTCGCCATTAAAAGAAACTTGTTTAAATTCATTGCACTGCCTTAGAGATCGTTAATTAAAATCGTCCTACACTTCTTCCCATATTTAAAGGTAGGGACTCAAATAAAATATTCCTAATAAACCAATCCATTTAGTCACTATTATAGGTACCCGTCCAATACTAGGCGCCGCTTGACAATCCATTGTTCATAACGGACCTTGGATTGTCAAAGTATATTTGCAGTTTTCACGTTTTTGACTATAGGAGTCTGGAACAGGTGGAACTACGCCACAACCGATTCCTTGTCTCTTAAGA